>NC_068281.1:2852671-2917671 GCF_025860055.1 Xyrauchen texanus
AACCACCCAGAACACCCAGCAACCACATAGCAATGTTCTAGAAACCAACCAGAACACTCTTGTAACCGCTAAAAACCACATAATAACATCTTAGCAACTACATAGTGCCCTGGTAATCACCCAGAACACCATAGCAACCACACAGCAACATTCTATAAACCACATAAGAACATTTTAGCAACTACATAGTGTCCTGAAAACAACTCAGAACACCCTAGCAACCACATAGCAACATTCTAAAATCATTCAGAACATCTTGAATGAATATGCAACTGCATAGCAGCACCCTGGCAACTCACTCAGAACACCCTAGCAATTACATAGCAACGTTCTAGAAACCAACCAAAACACCCTAGTAACCACACAGCAACAATCTAGAATCCCACCAGAACACCCTAGCAACCACATAGAAACATTCTAGAAATCATTCAGAACATCGTAGCAACTGCATTGCACTGCCCTAGCAACCATACAGCAATATTCTAGAAACCAACCAAAATGCCTTAGTAACAGCATAGCAACATGCTGTAAACCATATAAGAACATCTTAGTAACAGCATAGTGCCCTGGAAACCACCCAGAACACCATGGCAACCACATGGCAACATTCTAGAAACCACCTAAATCACCATAGTAACCCCATAGCAACGTCCTAGAAACTACATATTAACATTTTATCAACTACATAGTACCTTGGCAACCACCCAGAACACCCTAGCAACCACATAGCAACATTCTAGAAACCAACCAAAACACCCTAATAACCGCATAACAAAATGCTAGAAACAATATAAGAACATCTTAGCAACAACATAGTGTCGTGGCAACCACCAAGAACACCATACCAATCACATAGCAATGTTCTAGAAACCACCCAATTCACAGTGGTAACCGCATAGCAATGTGCTAGAAACCCACTAAGAACAACTTAGCAACAACATAGTACCATGGCAACTACCCAGAACACCTTGGCAACCACATAACAACATTCAAGAAAACACTCAAAACATCTCAGCAACGGCATAGTGACACCCTGGAAACGACATAGAACACCATAGCAACCCCATAGCAACATTCTAGAAATCATTCAAAACTTCTTAGTAACTGCATAGTACCCTGGCAGCCACCCAGAACACCCTTGCAACCACATAGCAACATTCTAGAAATCATTCAGAACATCTTAGCAACTGCATACAGCACCCTGGCAACCACTTAGCAACGTTCTAAAAATCACCCAGAACACCCTGGCAACCACATAGCAACATTCTAGAAATCATTCAGAACATCTTAGCAACTGCATAGCAATGTTCTAGAAACCAATCAAAACACCCTAGTAATCACACAGCAACATGCTAGAAATCATTCAGAACAACTTAGCCACTGCATAGCACTGTCCTAGCAACCATACAGCAACATTCTAGAAACCAACCAAAACACCTTAGTAACTGCATAGCAACATGCTAGAAACCATATAAGAACATCTTAGCAACAACATAGTGCCCTGGAAACCACCCAGAACACCATGGCAACCACATGGCAACGTTCTAGAAACCACCTAAATCACCCTAGTAACCCCATAGCAACGTCCTAGAAACAACATATTAACATCTTACCAACTACATAGTACCCTGGAAACCACCAAGAACACCATTACCAATCACATAGAAACGTTCTAGAAACCACCCAATTTACAGTGGTAACCGCATAGCAATGCGCTAAAAACCCACTAAAAACATCTTAGCAACAACATAGTACCCTGACAACCACCCTGAACCCCTAGCAACCACATAGCAACATTCTTTGCAATCATTCAGAATATCTTAGCAACTGCATAGCACCGCCCTGGCAACCACTCAGAACACCCTAGCAACCACATAGCAACATTCTAGAAACCAACCAAAACACCCTAGTAACCGCATAACAAAATTCTAGAAACAATATAAGAACATCTTAGCAACAACATAGTGTCATGGCAACCACCAAGAACACCATACCAATCACATAGCAATGTTCTAGAAACCACCCAATTCACAGTGGTAACCACATAGCAATGTGTTAGAAACCCACTAAGAACATCTTAGCAACAACATAGTACCATGGCAACCACCCAGAACACCTTGGCAACTACATAACAACATTTAAGAAAACACTGAAAACATCTCAGCAACGGCATAGTGACACCCTGGAAACGACACAGAACACCATAGCAACCCCATAGCAACATTCTAGAAATCATTCAAAACTTCTTAGTAACTGCATAGTACCATGGCAACCACCCAGAACACCTTGGCAACCACATAGCAACATTCTAGAAAACACTCAAAACATCTCAGCAATGGCATAGTGACACCCTGGAAACGACATAGAACACCATAGCAACCACATAGCAACATTCTAGAAATCATTCAGAACATCTTAGCAACTGCATACCAGCACCCTGGCAACCAATTAGCAACATTCTAAAAACCACCCAGAACACCCTGGCAACCACACAGCATCATTCTAGAGATCATTCAGAACATCTTAGTGACTACATAGTGCCTTGGCAACCACCCAGAACACCCAAGCAACCACATAGCAACATTCTAAAAATCATTCAGAGCATCCTAGTAACGCATAGCAACGTGTTAGAAAACACATAAGAACATCTTAGCAACAAAATAGTGTCCTGGCAACAACCCAGTATACCCTAGCAACCACAAAATGATATCTTAGCATTGTGGTGGTGTTTTGCACAGGCATATTTATATAGGATATTATTTATAAGATAAGCAGTATATAATGTACTGTATACTGTGCAGTAAGCAGTATTATATACAGTAAATTCCCTTCTGAACACATCGAGTTTTTGAGAGTGCACGAGACAGTGAGAATGGAGTTTGTGTCAGATAGATTAGGCTCTAGTAGGCCTGAAATGAAATAAGTGCATGGCTCGATACAAAAACATTAGGGTCTTTTAAATACATTATAGACTAAAGTACGTGTCTTGCAAAATGCATCATTAGAAAGACAGTCTTTCTAGCTCAAAGGCTGCTGCTTTTGAACATCTCTGACAGAGTAGAACATCCACTGGAACAGACTCTAAAAGGAACAGGACATCCAAAGGCCATTCATGATTATGTCATTTATTGTGTTATCACTGTGGTTTCGAAATCGACTGTCCCTTTTTCAAAGAGAGCTCCATAAAATGAATATAATTCAACCAAAAAATGTATGCACCTGTTCCTTTGAAACCTCACAGATTTTTATTTTATTTATGTATTTTTCATATGTGGGACTTTTCAATTAGGGGGAACTTCTCTGTCTCCCAAGATCATTTTTAAAAGTTTTTATTAGTTTTTATTAAAAAAAATTTAAACATTTAAAAAAATATTTTTTTTAAATGTACTCTAAATTACTAATTTCTAAATAAAAAAAATACAAATAATAAGAATAAAATAATAATAATAAAAAAATACATAAATAAAAAAAATAATAATAATAATAAAATAATAATAAAAAAATACATAAATAAAAAAATACAAAAACTAATAATAATAAAATAATAATAAAAAAATACATAAATAAAAAAATACAAAAAATAATAATAATAAAATAATAATAAAAAAATACATAAATACAAAAATATATTATAAAATAATTTAAAAAAAGAAATATATATATATATATATATATATATATATATATATATATATATATATATATATATATATATTAACCTATAACAAAATTACATCAAATACAATTTTGATTTTTCTTATTTTATTTAAATAGTAAAATTATAAATTTGTATTTATAAATGTATAAATTAAATTAATAAAACTTTTATTTTGTTAAAGTTGACTTAATTCATTTTGATGGAAATTTGGTTTGACATTGTAATGCGAAAATCATACAATATTTTTATTTTATTTATTTTACATTTGCCAAATATTTCAGTTTTTGCCCCAGACATTGTAACTATCCCTCTTCGATACATTCATAAAAGAGATCCCTTTCATCCAGGATGTGGGATAACATTTTTAAATGCATAAAATAATTTGAAGATGTTTTATTTTTCAAGATTTCGATTAGGCAAAATCCCTCTAATAGAAGAATCGCCCATTTTTTTTTTTTAAATAAAAAATTCAGCCGTCATTCCCTGTTGGGATTTCTCTCTCTACCTTTTTTGGCATTTTGTTTGCTGTTCTTTAACATTATTGTCTAGTGTTGGCCATTTCTTTCACATGAGCTCATTGCCATATTTAGCTTTGACAGGAGGCCAAATACAAGAGTAACTGTAACTTAATACAATGTGTATGTAGCCCCACAGCAAGTTCTGAAACGCCAGTGTTTTGCTTTGATGGAAGAGCTGTAGGGATTCACCGAAGGCCTTATTTATTCACAGCAAATCCGATCTACTGTCCAGTCAGTCTTGTCACATTCTCTCCAAATTTGAGGATGGCAAGAAACATTTGTACCTGTATAGGTGGGGAAACCAAATATGATGATGTTGGTCTCCCTCTACTGGACAAAGAACATATTGCACAGAGCTTCGAAGGGGCTGGGTTATTATGTGTTATCATGATTTTAGGGTGATAAAATTGCTTACTGACCTCATCTTTGTAAAGTTATATCCAATTTTTCAACTTCATTGCCATAATGACTTAACACCTCCGTAACAGCTCAAATAATACACAACTTTTAAAAGAAGAATTAATGCGAGTGCTTTTATACAATTTTAAGCTTCACATTTCTGCCTTTAAAGAGATATTTCACCCAAAATGAAAATGCTCTCACCGTGTACTCACCCTCATGCCACTCCATGTGTGTGACTTTCTTTCTTTTGCAGAACACAAATGAAGACTTTTAGAAGAATATCTCAGCTCTGTAGGTCCTTACAATGCACGTGAATGGTGATCAGACCTTTGTAGCTCCAAAAATCACATAAGTCACCATAAAAGTAACCCTTACGACTCCAGTGGTTAAATCCATGTCTTCAGAAGCAATGTTATAGTTATGGGGGAGAAACAGATCAAAATGTAAGCCGTTTTGTTTACTTTAAATCTCCACTTTCAGATGTGAAAGTGAAAGTGAAAAGGACTTAAATATTGATCTGTTTCTCACACACACCTATCATATTTTTTCTGAAGACATGGATTAAACCACTGGAGTCGTATGTGAAAGTGAAAGTGTAGATTTACAGTAAAAAAAGGACTTAAATATTGATCTGTTTCTCACCCACACCTATCATATTTCTTCTGAAGACATGGATTAAACCACTGGAGTCCAATGTGAAAGTGAAAGTGTAGATTTACAGTAAAAAAGGACTTAAATATTGATCTGTTTCTCACACACACCTATCATATTTCTTCTGAAGACATGGATTAAACCACTGGAGTCATATGTGAAAGTGAAAGTGTAGATTTACAATTAAAAAAAGGACGTAAATATTGATCTGTTTCTCACACACACCTATCATATTTCTTCTGAAGACATGGATTGAACCACTGGAGTCATATGTGAAAGTGAAAGTGTAGATTTACAGTAAAAAAAGGACTTAAATATTGATCTGTTTCTCACCCATACCTATCATATTTCTTCTGAAGACATGGATTAAACCACTGGAGTCATATGTGAAAGTGAAAGTGTAGATTTAAAATTAAAAAAAGGACTTAAATATTGATCTGTTTCTCACCCACACCTATCATATTTCTTCTGAAGACATGGACTGAACCACTGGAGTCATATGTGAAAGTGAAAGTGTAGATTTACAGTAAAAAAAGGACTTAAATATTGATCTGTTTCTCACACACACCTATCATATTTCTTCTGAAGACATGGATTGAACCACTGGAGTCATATGTGAAAGTGAAAGTGTAGATTTACAGTAAAAAAAGGACTTAAATATTGATCTGTTTCTCACCCATACCTATCATATTTCTTCTGAAGACATAGATTGAACCACTGGAGTCATATGTGAAAGTGAAAGTGTAGATTTACAGTAAAAAAAGGACTTAAATATTGATCTGTTTCTCACACACACCTATCATATTTCTTCTGAAGACATGGATTGAACCACTGGAGTCATATGTGAAAGTGAAAGTGTAGATTTACAGTAAAAAAAGGACTTAAATATTGATCTGTTTCTCACACACACCTATCATATTTCTTCTGAAGACATGGATTGAACCACTGGAGTCATATGTGAAAGTGAAAGTATAGATTTACAGTAAAAAAAGGACTTAAATATTGATCTGTTTCTCACACACACCTATCATATTTCTTCTGAAGACATGGATTGAACCACTGGAGTCATATGTGAAAGTGAAAGTGTAGATTTACAGTAAAAAAAGGACTTAAATATTGATCTGTTTCTCACACACACCTATCATATTTCTTCTGAAGACATGGATTGAACCACTGGAGTCATATGTGAAAGTGAAAGTGTAGATTTACAGTAAAAAAAGGACTTAAATATTGATCTGTTTCTCACACACACACCTATCATATTTCTTCTGAAGACATGGATTAAACCACTGGAGTCATATGTGAAAGTGAAAGTGTAGATTTACAATTAAAAAAAGGACGTAAATATTGATCTGTTTCTCACCCACACCTATCATATTTCTTCTGAAGACATGGATTAAACCACTGGAGTCATATGTGAAAGTGAAAGTGTAGATTTACAATTAAAAAAAGGACGTAAATATTGATCTGTTTCTCACACACACCTATCATATTTCTTCTGAAGACATGGATTAAACCACTGGAGTCATATGTGAAAGTGAAAGTGTAGATTTACAATTAAAAAAAGGACTTAAATATTGATCTATTTCTCACCCACACCTATCATATTTCTTCTGAAGACATGGATTAAACCACTGGAGTCATATGTGAAAGTGAAAGTGTAGATTTAAAATTAAAAAAAGGACTTAAATATTGATCTGTTTCTCACCCACACCTATCATATTTCTTCTGAAGACATGGACTGAACCACTGGAGTCATATGTGAAAGTGAAAGTGTAGATTTACAGTAAAAAAAGGACTTAAATATTGATCTGTTTCTCACCCACACCTATCATATTTCTTCTGAAGACATAGATTAAACCACTGGAGTCATATGTGAAAGTGAAAGTGTAGATTTACAGTAAAAAAAGGACTTAAATATTGATCTGTTTCTCACCCACACCTATCATATTTCTTCTGAAGACATGGATTAAACCACTGGAGTCATATGTGAAAGTGAAAGTGTAGATTTACAGTAACAAAAGGACTTAAATATTGATCTGTTTCTCACACACACCTATCATATTTCTTCTGAAGACATGGATTGAACCACTGGAGTCATATGTGAAAGTGAAAGTGTAGATTTACAGTAAAAAAAGGACTTAAATATTGATCTGTTTCTCACCCATACCTATCATATTTCTTCTGAAGACATGGATTAAACCACTGGAGTCATATGTGAAAGTGAAAGTGTAGATTTACAATTAAAAAAAGGACTTAAATATTGATCTGTTTCTAACCCATACCTATCATATTTCTTCTGAAGACATGGATTAAACCACTGGAGTCGTATGGGATTGATTTTATGCTGCCTTTATGTGCTTTTTGGAGCTTCAAAAAACTAATTCATCATTCACTTACATTGTATGGACCTAAAGAGCTGAGATATTCATCTAAAAATATTTGTTTGTGTTCTGCAAAATAAATAAAGTCATACACATGGGATGGCATGAGGGTGAGTAAGTGATGAGAGAATTTTAATTTTTGGGTGTACTGTCCCTTTAAACCCTCCAAAACGTAGCCCCATTGTAATCGACTCAATGTAACCTCAATATTTGCTTGCTTTTAAGAAATGATGGATGAGTCGAAATATTTTTGTGGTAATCAACATTATGCAACAAATTCTGTCGATAGAGCTTAGGAATATTCCTTTAAATCACATGCTCTTCTTATGACATTTGGCAGGGATATATAAGAGTAAGTAGTTTTAGTTTTACAGACTTTACGGAGTTATATCAACTGAACAGGTGGACGGGTGAATTGAACAGGTTTTAATGATGCTTCATGTACACATCACCACAAAAAGGCAGCACACAGCACGTGACAGGTGAAAAGATTACATCACAACACAGAAAAATTCCAAAAACATAAAATAAGACATTGTAAATAGTTGTATATAAAACAGACACAGTCGTTGATTAATAAGTACTTATTGCCAAATAAGGCTTTGGACATGAAGCGTACATGCATGACATCTTTGTTGGGTTTGGTTGCACTCGTGTTGAGCTTGTCTCAGGCATGCAAATGCAAAATGCAGCTGCTTGGATCTTCTGTGATGAGATCAAATAATGTTGCACAATTGCAGTTGTCTTCCAATGCAATCGGGCATGCTTTAAGTCCATTTGCTACAAAATATTGTAAACACATTAAACCATTTTTTTTTTTTTTTTTTACATCAGCACCTGTAGTGTCTTTTAAAACAGTCCAAAAGAGCATGACTGGTCACTAGAAGGGTGAGTTCAGTTTGTGACCCCCATACATCAGTAAATGGGTAGTTGACACATGTCAAGCAGTGTGACATGCTAATGGTGCAGCTTAGAAATGTTTGAGAAATTATCATAAAACAACATAATTAATAACAAGTTGTTCATTAATAATGTGTTCTATAATAAAAACAAGACAAAAAGCGATCGAGCCTGGCATGTTGCTAAGCAACGCAAGGGCCAACAGCCAATCAGCTACCTCGTTATCACATATAAGCAGAGCGATACAACAGTGAAACGTTCCAGCTCCGTTGTTCCAAATATCAGCACTCTTGGAACTAATTGGCTGACCGAAACTACCCTCATAGCACACGTACATCATCCAGACAGCTACTTGATGTGTGTGTATAGAACACACGGATGAATACATGAATACACGTCTTCCAAAAAACATCTGGAAGACGTTTTTTTAAGGTTGTTTGCTCATCTGCAAAATGTCTATAAGACGCTCTCAGATGTAGCAGATTTAGTCTTTGAGATGTTTATGACTATTCTTGTAAATCTGACCTTTGTAAGATGTTTAGCAGATGTTTATTAGAATGCGACATCTGGTAGACGTATGTATATGTGCACTATCTGGGTAGCTATTATATCAAATAGATATAATGATAAAAAAAATACATATTTCTAAAACGGATAGCTTCAGTCCCGATGATGATTGATCAATACAGTGTTCTAGGCGAAATAGACGATTTAAAATAGCATGAATCCCGCTCACCTGCAGGGACTACATCATCTAGCGGAAGGATAGTGCGCAAATATGCCCAATTAAATAACGTTTCGATCAGTGGCGTAGCCAAGAATGGGCCGAGGGGACACCCAAATTAGACCCACCTAAAATATTAGAGATTATTCATTGATTTATATATTTAAAATATATACTTATAAAACAGTAACAAAAAAATGGATACATTCTGGCTGTTTAATTGCGCCGCTTCTCAGTTGCTAAGCAAAATTATAAAAAAATTTGGGCGAAGACTTAGCCAATCCATCTTCATTGAGCCCCACCCAAAATGCATTTCCTGGCTACGCCCTTGGTTTGAACGAAGAAAGAAAAATCCCTAAATATTTAATGTAGTTATCGTTCCACAAATGCAACGGGGCACTTGAGGCCGCGTCGCATTAACCAGATATGTGAATTAATACTCTGTGAAAATCACGTCGTGCCTAACAACGATCTCTCGTAACCTATTGCCAGTGTAGGGTGTAATGCATTCCTATGCAATTAATTACCGTAATTAAATTACTTTTTCATAGAAAAAAGTAAAGTAAGGGATTACTCAACTAACAAATTTTTCAGTCATTTAATTACAATTACTTCCAATGTAATTGTGTTCAACAGACTATAGAACAATTCAATAAATGTTACGTCTAATGTTAAAATGAATGTTTTCTAATTCGACGCCGCCCCTTTAAATTCTTTGGCCAGCTCATGAATAATTGATTAGATTTTATAGGGTTTATTTGAAAGTGTTAAAAGAGCAATTTCATGTCTATCCTTGTATTTTTCATTTGGTCGAGGCTGATCGAGGTTTTAGAAAGTAATTAGTAATAAGTAATGCAATTACATTCCAGACAGAGTAATTAGTACAGTAATCTAATTACACTGTAGATGTAATTAGTAGTTAGTAATTAATTACTTTTTTTTTTTTTAGAGTAACTTACCCAACACTGCCTATCGCTTACATGTAAATGTAACCAAAAATCTTGATGTTTGTAAAAACGCACAAGTCAACTCCCCCAAATATGTTCTCTAATAAGCTTGAACTTGATTAGGCAGTAATTGGCACCCGTTATTGACATGGTTCATGACTCTTTGTTTTAACTGTGCCACTTGTTCTCTCAGCACACTGGCCGTGGAGGCCAGCTCCGTGTTTTGTGTCTTCAGGCTCTTTACTTTGTCCTCAAGTCGTGATATCCGCTCCAGTTTCCTCTTGCGGCATTTGGAAGCGGCGATCCGGTTGCGCAGTTTCTTCCTCTCGGCTTTAATGCGCTCTTGCGAGTCCATATCAATGGGGAGACCGGCGGACTGTCGCCGAAGCTCTGCATGTCCGGCACGGTCTGCGGTTCGTCCTTGTGCGGCTGATGCTGCTGCTGTTGCGCGGCAATGGCGTGCGCGGACAGCGCCGGTGGGAAGGGAATGGTGTCCGTGGAATAGTTCACGTTGGTACTTCCATACGCGCTCAAGTTCGTGTACACGGGAAGATCCGTGGGCAAAGCGAGGGTGGCGCCGGTGGTGAGTCTGTTGAGCGTCGGGGGAACGCACGGCCCTCCGTTTAACTGGTTCTGCTTGTGGAGATCCTCCAGGGCTTTGACGAAACCCTCCGCGAACTCCTGCTCGTCGCTCACCGACTTCGGGTAGACGAACTGGGAGGTCGGCGTGGTGGTCACCATCCCATTGGACTGGATGATCAGCCTCTCCAGCTCCGGAGAAGCCAGCTTTAGGAGTCCCAAGTCGGGTGAATTAAGTATTCCCTCGGCATCCCGGAGGTCTGGCTTTAGACTGGAGCTGTTTTGGTCGTCGAGGTTCAAACTCATGTCTTTCTTCATCATTATGGATGATATATTCCTTGGATAGCTATCGTCCTCTTCTAGTTCCCATACTACACCCTATGGAAGGATGAGCTGGGTTTGGTATCCGAAAGACCCATTTCTTTTGTTTGTTTTCTTCCCCTGTGTTTTTATATAACGTAGTATCTTCAACTTGAGCGATGTATATTGTTCTTTATTAAAACATCCCTGTTGTTTCTTCGCCCGGCGCGTAAAATGTTATCTATGGGCGTCAATACGCATTTGCAAGTTTTCTATCCCCAAAAATTCCATTATGTCACTTCAGAGCGCTCAGATTGGCCAGCGATGACGTTTTCTTCCGGTCATTTGCATAAGGGACGTTGCGCCATGGAGACGCCGAGTAAACTGTAAACAGAACGGTGCATTGTGGGTTGATGTCATAGAGTGCGTAGAGCGCGCGAGGGTGGGGCTAGAAACAAGGCTGTCGGTTGAAGAAGGTTGTTTGATACAGTGTTTCCACTCTTTATATAATTGAATAATTCACATAATTACGAAAAGAGACTGAATTATAAGAAATAATGCAAGCAAACAAAGTGAAAGATGCACCTTTAACATTAAAGCCATATATATGTGTCATTTTTAATAAATCATTTTTATATATGATCTACACAGACATGCATGGCCACATGTACTGTATTTCTCTTTTTAGCATTATGCAATACAGCTGTTTATTATGTAAAAATATACATTATATTGTTGCAATGCACTAAACCCAGTTTGCACACTCATGTAAATTAGTTCTCTGTTATCTTTGTGTATATGCTGTTAAATGTAAGTGCTAAGAGTGGCTATAAAATACATCAAACTGTCTGATTCTGATATCGCTCTGAAAGAAGATGTTTTTTTTTATATGCATTGATATGCATGGCTGTGAGATGTAAAAACAACATGTTGGATAATATAGGCTGCTGCTAAAATTGCTGAACATGAAATGTAGCTTTGATTGTGTGGCCTATATAGCTGCATAATTAATGCTTTTCTATGGATTCTTCCAAAAATGATCAGTTTTGTTCTCTGAGCATATGGTGATATTTACCATGTGTTCATTCTTTATATTTTACAGCTAAATGTTGTGGATATATTGTATGCAAAATATTTAAAACCTACTTGAAATTGCCGTTATATTAAAAATGTCTGCATGCACTCAATAACTTCATTAAATTAATCAAATAAAATCTTTGAATGGGACACGATAAGTGTCCTCAATCTTAAGGAGTGTTTTGATGCTTTGAAGTGAAGTTGAATGAATTCATAAATTGAATGAGTTGCTTTGGCAAGCTGTCGGATATCTATAAATAACTCTCAGGCAATACGGCACAGAGAGAGAGAGAGAGACAGAGAGAGAGAGAGCATATATATATATACACAGATTTCAATGGGAGGTGATGACGTCTGTAGATGTGTGCATCAGAGAATAGAAGCAGCATCATCCGTTGCTATGGCAACACTGACATGGGGTCTGACGCAGAGGCAGGTGAATGAAGCGGAGGTGGTGATGTGCAGAGATGCAGCGTGCGAGTGGGCGAATCTTCCATAGTCTTAGCTTTGGAAATGACAGTTTATCACAGGAGGAGATGAGTAAGAGTGTAACAGACAGTTATCCCACATTTTAGCCATTTTAGATGCATTTCTTTGATATAGTTGCTGTTGTGTTTTTTATGTTTTAATTAGATGGATGGATTGGATCGGCTTCATGGTGCAGAACAGAGTGGGAAAACACACACTATTTGTGAATGTGACTCCCCCTCATTTCCTGGGTTTAACATGACACCGCATGATAGATGCACCTGTTTAGGGCTAACTAGTTTGAGCACCACAATGGAACGCCATTATTTAAGTAGACAGGCCCCTATAGAGATCAGCTAACACAAAGAGGTCTGAACCAGATCTCGGCTTTATGGGTGTTGGCATACATGTCTAAAACACTATACACTCCACAACAAACCAGGTCCATGCATGTTTAGTTGAGTTATGTCTAGATGTGGCATGGCTGAGGTGTTATGGAAGCCCAGGTTGCTTTTATAGCATCCTTCAGCTCGTCTGTATTGTTGTATCTGGTGTCTCTCATTTTCTTCTTGACAATACCCCAAAGATACCAACACCAGCAGAGGACATGACACCCCAAATCATCACTGACTGTGGAAACGTCACACTAGACTTCAAGCAACTTCTCGAAAATCTAGAATATATGAAAGTTCCACTTTTTTAATTAAATTACAGGAATACCATTTTTTTCCATGATATTCTAATTTTTTTAGATGCAACTGTGTGTATATATATATATATATACAGATTGCTTGGACTCACCCTCATATATATGTATATATATATATACACACATTGTAATACTTAAATATTTAAATAATAGTAAACTGATTTTTTTTCTTTTTGCATTTAAAAGATAGTTCACCCAAAAACGAAAATTCTGTCATCATTTACTCACCCTCATGCCAAGATTTTTAGAAGAATATTTCTGCTCTGTAGGTCCATACAATGCAAGTGAATGGTGACCTGAACTTTGATGCTCCATAAAGCATATAAAGGCAGCATAAAGTATTCCAGTGGTTTAATCCATGTCTTCAGAAGTGATCCAGTTGGTTTGCTGAGAACAGCCCAAAACATAACTCCTCTTTCATTGCAGTCTCTAGGCACAATCATGTTTCAAACTTGATAACAGTTCATAGTAATGAATGCGTGTGCAGAGGGCTTGGCACTAGGAAGTGTAATCAAGCTTGAAATCATGATCGCCAAGGAGGAGTTATATTTTAGTCTGTTCTCACCTAAAATTGATTGTATTGCTTCAGAAGACATGGATTAAACCACTGGGTCATATGGATTGATTTTATGCTGCATTTATGAGCTTTATAGTGCTTCAAAGATTTGGTCACCATTCACTTGCATTTTATGGACCTACAGAGCTTAAATATTCTTCTAAAAATCTTAATTTGTGTTCTGCAGAATGAAGTCACACATCTGGGATGGCATGAGGGTGAGGAAATGATGGGGGAATTTTCATTTTTGGGTGAACTGTTCCTTTAAAGTCTCATCTGGTCACATGCGAGCTGCTCATTATATTCGGTTTTGTCATAGACTCTGAACTACAGCGACTTTTTTGACTACTACTTGTCCTGAGCACCTGTTGAGTTTATGGGGTGTAAAAGAGATAAGCATAAATGTACTGTCAGTTACACAGTGTGTGTGTGAGTGTAAGTGTGTATGTGAGTGTAAGTGTGTGTGTGTGTGTGTGAGTGTGTGTATGTAAGTGTGTGTGTGTGTGTGTGTGTGTGTGTGTGTATGTGTAACTGTGTGTGTGTGTGTATGTGTAAGTGTAAGTGTTTTTGTATGTGTAAGTGTGTGTGCGTGTGTGTGTGTTTGTGTAAGTGTGTGAGTGTGTGTTTGTGTGTGTGTGTGTGGAAGTGTGTGTGTGTGTGTGTAAGTGAGTGTAAGTGTGTGTGTGTGTGTGTGTGAGTGTAAGTGTGTGTGTGTAAGTGTGTGTGTGTGTGTGTGTGTGTGTGTGTAAGTGAGTGTAAGTGTGTGTGTGTGTGTGTGTGAGTGTAAGTGTGTGTGTGTAAGTGTGTGTGTGTGTGAGTGTAAGTGTGTGTGTGTAAGTGTGTGTGTGTGTGTGTGTGTAAGTGTAAGTGTTTGTGTAAGTGTGTGTGTGTGTGTGTGTGTAAGTGTAAGTGTATGTGTAAGTGTGTGTGTGTAAGTGTGTGTGTGTGTAAGTGTTTGTGTATGTGTAAGTGTGTGTGTGTGTGTTTGTGTAGGTGTGTGTGTGTGAGTGAGTGTGTGTTTGTGTGTGTGTGTGTGTGAGTGTAAGTGTGTGTGTGTGTGTGTGTGTGTGTGTGTGTGAGTGTAAGTGTGTGTGTGTGAGTGTAAGTGTGTGTGTGTGTGTGTGTGTGTAAGTGTAAGTGTTTTTGTATGTGTAAGTGTGTGTGTGTGTGTGTGTGTGTTTGTGTAAGTGTGTGAGTGTGTGTTTGTGTGTGTGTGTGTGGAAGTGTGTGTGTGTGTGTGTAAGTGAGTGTAAGTGTGTGTGTGTATGTGTAAGTGTGTGTGTGTGTGAGTGTAAGTGTGTGTGTGTGTGTTTGTGTAGGTGTGTGTGTGTGTGAGTGAGTGAGTGTGTGTGTGTGTGTGTGTGTGTGTGTGTGTGTGTGTGTGTGAGTGTAAGTGTGTGTGTGTGAGTGTAAGTGTGTGTGTGTAAGTGTGTGTGTGTGTGTGTGTAAGTGTGTATGTGTGAGTGTAAGTGTGTGTGTGTGTGTGTGTGTGTGTGAGTGTAAGTGTGTGTGTAAGTGTGTGTGTGTGTATGTGTGTGTGTGTGTGTGTGTGTGTGTGTGTGTGTGTGTGTGTATGTGTAAGTGTGTATGTGTAAGTGTGTGTGTAAGTGTGTGTGTGTGTGTGTAAGTGTGTGTGTGTAGTGTGTGTGTGTGAGTGTGTAAGTGTGTGTGTGTGTGTGTGTGTGTGTAAGTGTGTGTATATGTGTGTGTGTGTGTGTGTGTGTGTGTGTGTGGTGCGTGCGCAAAATAAACCTTGACAAGGTTTTGTGACACAGGTGTGTGTGTGTGTGTGAGTGTAAGTGTGTGTGTGTGTGTGTGTGTGTGTGTGTGTGTGTGTGTGTGTGTGTGTGGCGCAAAATAAACCTTGACAAGGTTTTGTGACACAGGGCAGAGGGGTCTTGTATCGCCCTTAAGGGGTTTATTTTGCAATAATGACCAACTGACTGTATATTATATCATTTATTACACAGCTACTTTAAAATAAATAAATAAATGGACATTAAATATATATTTGACTGTAAATGAGAGAGAGCATAAAATGATACAAGAGACATGAAACTAGCACAGCTATTAGGAAATTGGTTGCCTGGGACAACGGTTAATTATATGGTTTAATGGTCATTGTATGATTGACGAATCAGAATAAAGTATTCCAGACAACAGTTGCCAGGAATGTTCATATGAGTTTATTTGTCTTTCTCCCATTTTTCTCTTGGCTTTGAGCCTTTTGCTGACCACACTGTTAATGCCATCTGGGTGGCAGTACAGGTATGATAATTCACACATACTAATTTAATTTTTTTTACTTTTTGTAACCAAGGACCCCTAAATACGTTGTGTCATGATCCTCTTGTGAGGGACCTCTTTCCTAAAGTGTAAGAATGAAGCTATAATGTTCTTGTATTAAAGAAATATCCTGAATTTTGACTTGAATTTGTCCCTCCTTTTCTTTAAAACAAAGCAAAAAGTGACATTAAAGTGAGGAATTTACAATATAAGTGAATGGGGCCAGTTTGTAAAATCTGAAGCATATAAATGAATAACTGTATGTTAATTATGCTTTTAAAACTTGTGTATTATTTGAGCTGTAAAGTCCTTTAAATCGTCATTTTGACTGTCGTTTAGGGTTTATGGCATGACGTCGGCATGGCAATGAAGTAGTAAAATAACTGTAAATTTAAAATATTAATAAGTGATTTTATCACACTTAAATCATGTTAACACGCATATTGTTTACTTTCTTTTGGCTTTTTGAAACATTTACAGATTGGCTTCTATTGTAAGTGCCTCACTGTAACCTTGATTTATTTATTTTTGAGAAAATAAAGGATTAAATAATTTTTGTGGTAATCAACATTATGCCACAAATGTTGTCGATTGAGCTTAACTTATAAAATCCTATTGTTTTTACAAAAAAATAAATAATAAACTGGCAGCTGTGGTTGTACTGTATACAGTTTAAAATGGCTGTAATTTAAATGACCATGCTGGCACTGTAAAAATAAATAAATAAAATGAAAAAGATTGTGTGAAATTTACAGTATTAAAATGCCATAAACTTGATATTAGCCTTCTAAAACGGCAAAAATCAATTTAAATCTTTACAACGTGTTATTAATCATCAAAGTAGCTACTACAGATGCAAATATAGGAGCAATAACTAATAAATATGTCGTTACACAAACACTAAACTCCGTCATGGTAACAAATGTGAAATTTAAATGATGCAGTAAACATGAACTAAATTAAATCAAATATAAAACAGAACACCCCAGTGTACATAACTGATATTAAAACTAAGATGAAACATAACTACTCCCATAAAATATAATGAAATGTAATGGGTCACGCAGGGAATTCTGGGAAGGCCCAATTACGTATTACGTTCATGAACTCTCTTGTTAAACATAATGTAAATTTTTACCGTTAATTATACAGCAAAATCGTACTTTTTACATTAACAAATCAACATTATATTGTAAAAACTACTGTATTGTCTTTTAAAATATATTAAAAAATTATATTTTTTATATTAAAATATATATATATATATATATTAAAAAATGTACTTTATATTTTATAGTTAATATTCGTTTATCAATTAATATTTTATTTCTGTAGCATTTTTACAGTATTTTACTGTTAAAATGACAGTGTTGTATTGAACCCAGAATATTCCTTTAAGACCCACTGAGGAAAAATAGCAAGTGTGATATTATATACAACACACAGTGTATGCAAAGATAAATAATTGGCTTTTATATTGTCATTGTTCTAAAGTCAAAGAAATAGTTTATCTCAAAATCATTTATTTTGTTTTGAGTGCATATATTTTTCTACCCACTATTAATTCAGTAGTACAGTACATGTACTTTTGATGAATTAAACACATTTTCATTTCATTTTGTAGTTTTTAGAAATCAGAATGAAAAAGTAATATGATGTATACATGTTTACCTTTTTACCTTTTTTCTCCTGATATTTTCTGCGGACCCCCTAGCACCTCCTTGATTCCCTCTGGGGGTCTTCTGACCCCAGTTTGAAAAGCCCTGCCCTTCTTCCAGCATGTATTCACGTTAAAGGGGTAGTTCACCCAAAAATGTAAATTCTCTCATCATTTCCTCACCCTCATGCCATCCCAGATGTGTGTGACTTTCTTTCTTCTGCAGAACACAAATGAAGATTTTTAGAAGAATATTTCAGCTCTGTAGGTCCATACAATGCAACTGAATGGTGCTATTCACTTATAAATCAATAGTAACTGTATTATATTTAGCAATATCTCACATCTGTGATGCACTGTTACGCAGAACTTTATTTGACAGAAATAACTAAAAAAACTAAAAAAAGGTATCGGCGTCGGTATTGGCGAGCACCGAAAAGGAAGTATCGGAAGTATTGATATTTAATGGCCCTAAAAGTATTTGGACACTTAGCTCACACTTTTAAGGACACTTTTCAAGCAAAACTTTTGGCATAAAGGTGTTCGTTAGTTTTGAAATGATAAAACAATAGATACAGTGTTGAAAATGAAGACATGCAGCATTGTGACACTTGATGGAAGTGTCCAATTACTTAAGTGTATTGATGCATTCTTTATGAAGAACTCTTCATCGCCTTTCCTCAGATATATCTTGTAGTGGGCTAAAGCACATAACTGGTAAGCAGAAGGTTGCTGGTTCGATCCCCACAGCCACCACCATTGTGTCCTTGAGCAAGGCACTTAACTCCAGGTTGCTCCGGGGGGATTGTCCCTGTAATAAGGGCTCTGTAAGTCACTTTGGATAAAAGCGTCTGCCAAATGCATAAATGTAAATGTAAATATCAGTGTATTAGGAAAAGTGCATATTTTAAATTCTGTAACTGAACAGTTAAAAAAAAGTATAACTTCTTGCTTTCTTCAAATTTACCCAAATATTCCAATGTGTGGTGTGATGTAGTAAATAGCAAATATGCTACGTAGTCGCTCTTTTAATATGAGGTCACAATAAAATATAAATCATATAAGAATTAGAAAAGTGCTGTTTTAAATAGTTTTAGATGAAGTAAAATCAAACACCCATTTAACATGTTCATGAAGGGTCATATTCATATACTAGCGTATTTACATGGTACTTATATGTTCTTCAAAGAATGTCATGGTAATACAGTGGCACATAAGCAGTGTTGGGTGTAATGCATTATGTAATGCAAGTAAGGGATTACTCTTAATTTGTCAGTAATTTAATTACCGTTACTTCTGATGTAGTTGGGTGTAATGCATTACTAATAATTCAATGCTGTAATTAAATGACTTTTTCATTGATAAAAAGTAAAGTAAGGGATTACTCTTAATTTTTCAGTAATTTAATTACCGTTACTTCTGATGTTATTGTGTTAAACACTGTATAGACAATAGAACAATTTGATTTTATATGATTTATTTGAAAGAATTAAAAGAACACTTTCATGTCTATCCTTGTATTTTGATTAGGGTTTTAGAAAGTAATTAGTAATTAGTAATAAGTAATGCAATTACTTTTCAGAGAGAGTAATTAGTACAGTAATCTAATTACACTGTAGGAGATGTAATTAGTAGTGAGTAATTAATGACTTTTTTAGAGGAACTTACCCAACACTGCACATAAGTATGGTAGTACAATTGTACTTTATAGCAGGACCTTTTTTTATCCCTTGTGTCAGTTTAAAAAAGTAACTCAGATGTCCTTAGAGGACAAAAATGTCTGCGTCAAAACAAAATGCCATAACATGCCATATTCATTATATATTCATATTATTATCCACTTTCACTGACTTATATGTTTTAACCAACATCAGTCCTGATCATAACTAACAAATATTCATGACTTTTCAGGATTTTTACAATTTAAATGCCAGTTAGTACACATACACACACACACACACACACACACACACACACACACACTCTCTCTCTCTCTCTCTCTCTCTGACATCTATACCAACACACACAATTTTAGCTGCATCATTTGTTTAATTGGCCTGCAGTGCTCTATAATACAGCAAACAGAAAATAGGAAAAAAGCTTGTATTTGCTCCACAGGCTAAACATGAGAAAAATGGCGCCATCTGGTGGAAAATATTTCAATTTTTAAGTCAGGGCTCCGGGATGAAAGCATATCATAGATTCATGATTTTATGCTTTAATGGCACTGGGATCAAATATTGCAATTTTAATGGGTTTTAATGGGTCCATTTTGTCCTGAAGGTTCTGAGTGTAACTATTTTGTGTACACAGTGTATTATAGATGTATTATAGGAACTGAGTTTGAAATATCAAAATCCCTCCCAAAATAAACACATTTGGCAAAATGTATGCCATTGGCATTAACAAAGCCAAAGTGATAAAAAAAATATGAAAAAACATTAATGTCCCTAAGTTAGCACAAGGGTTAATGCACATAATATAGTATGCAAATAACTTTGCTGTTGCATCAAAAAGCATCCATATGACGCATGTGTTAGAAAAGTCCTCACAAGACGTATACCTCAGACTATCTATTTTGAACGCCAAATATTTTTGAAAAGAAAAAAGTCATTTCTAAACGGCCCGAACCCCCTTAAATGGATTGGATTTTATTGACAGCAACATATTTACAAAATAACTCTCTCTCTTTTTCTAAAATGTGCGTTCTTATTTTTGTATTGCTTTATACAAGAAAAATCAAAACAAAGAGAGATGCTCATTCAAATGTAAAAATAAATAAATTAAATTAAATTAATACAAGAAGGAAAACATTGCCACGTATGTAACAATATTACAGGCTTTTTATCGTATTTTTACATTTGCATTTGTACGAAACAACAATATTGTTTGAAACAATTTACAAAGTAAAAACATTTTTGGTCTAGTGCCAAAAGAGCGCTCTTCCTGTTTAACGCCAAACCTGCGTACACGTCATCGCCTTTGTGCGCTCTACGTCCCATGACGTCACCACGCTCGAGTGGGAGTCGAATCTTCTGCGGAACCGTTTGCTTTCATTTCAGCACGAGCCCGTCGCGCGCCGTTTCCATCTGCGCTTCAAACCAAAACAAACTTCGTCCGGTTAATTTCCCGCATCACTAAGGGATTATTCGGAGTTTTCTGTGGAAAGGCGGTGAATAAGGTCAAGCAAAAGATGAGTGTGGAGGCGTACGGGCCGAGCTCGCAGACGCTCACCTTCCTGGACACGGAGGAAGCGGAGTTGCTCGGGGCCGACACGCAGGGCTCCGAGTTCGAGTTCACTGACTTCACGCTGCCCAGTCAGACCCAGACGCAGGGCCAGACCCAAAGCCAACTGGACAATCAGGTACAGAAACACACTAAAAACACATAAGATCACACAAACCAGCGCTCTATCATGCGGACCGGACGCGTTTGAGTCCCAAATATGGCGAGTTAGCCGCGCGGTAGCGTTAGGCCGCCGATGACGTGCGTGTGTGTTTACACAGAGGGACTTTTGTCAACTACATATGTCTTAAAATAATTTAAATGTTTAATATACTACGAAATAATTTAATGTCTAATTCAAACCTTGTTAAAGAGATGAGGTAATTTAGAGGGCTTGTTTTTGTTAGTTAGCTGTAGGTTGCAGTTGTGTGTGTTAGTGAGATAGAGAGTGTGTGTATATGTGTGTGTGTGTGTGTGTGTGTGTGTGAGAGTGTATGTTGTATAGTGTGTGTGTGTACTTTAATAGGAACTTTTGTGCATTACATCGGAGTTATAAGAATTTAAATATATTAATATACTAAAATAAATAACAATACCTCTAATTAGAGATTTGTTATGACAGATAGCTTGTTTTTGTAAGTTAGTTGCTGCTTCCTGGTGTGTGTCTGTAATTTTAGAGGGACTTTTGTGAACTACATTTGTGTCATAATAAATTATAATTATAAATATACCAAATAAAGTATCTTATACCTTAATTGAGCCTTTCCAAAAATATTGTTGTATATCAGATAGCTTGTTTTGGACTCCGTCAACTACATTTGTGATTTAGTCATTTTAAATGCATTCATATACTAAATTAAATGACTATTAATATTATTTGAGCCTTGACAAAGAGATGTGTGGCATCAGACGGTTTGTTTTGAGCTCGGTTTAACAGGATAGTTAAAACCGAAATGAAAATTCTCTCATCATTTACTCGCCCTCATGCCATCCCAGATTTGTGTGACTTTCTGTCTTCTGCAGAACGCAAATGAAGATTTTTAGAAGAATATCTCAGCTCTGTAGGTCCATACAATGCAAGTGAATGATGACCAAAACTTTGAAGCATCAAAAAGCACATAAAGGCTGTATCTAGTGGTTTAATCCATGCCTACAGAAGTCCTTTTTTTACTAAAAGATTCTGCTCCCTGCCCAGTACGTGGCAATATGCACAAAGTGTGAACGTGAAAGTGGAGATTTATAGTAAAAGGGTCTTAAATATTAATCTGTTTCTCACCTGCATTTATTATATCACTTCTGAAGACATGGATTAAACCACTGGAGTCTTATTGATTAATTGTACGCTGCTTTTATGTGCTTTTTGGAGCATCAAAGTTTTGGTCACCATTCACTTGCATTGCATGGACCTACCAAGAGGATATTCTCATACAAAACCTTTGTGTTCAGCAGAAGAAAGTAAGTCACGCACATATGGGATGGCATGATGGTGAGTAAATGATGAGACAATTTTCATTTTAGTGTGAACTATCCCTTTAACTTCAAGGTGTCTTTTCAGAGGGACTTTTGTGAATTACGTTATGAGGTGAAGTGGTGTAATAATAAATGAATTTCAGTAATATACTAAATTGAATATGCATCTTATTTTAAGCTTAAGGAAGAAATCTGGACTATCAGAACTTGTTTAGTTGTGAATTATCTGCTGCTTTCAGGTGTTTTAAATATGTTTGCTGATGTGAATAGTTTTGCTTCTTGTTTCAGCCTTTAAATAGTGTTATCAGATTGTTTTAGGATGTCTGATGCAGCTTCCATGTATGTTTGTGTGTTTTCCGAGGAACTCGATGAACTCAATAATATTCTGCCGTCAAATTGAGGCCTAAGGAAGAGATGTAATTTCAGAAGGTTTGGTTTTTGTGAGTTAGCTGTTGCTTGCAGGTGTTTTTGTGAATGTGTGTTCTTTTAGAGGGACATCTGTGTTCCACTTTGATTGTTATAATATTCTGCCTCCTATTTGAACGTTAACAAGGAGATGTGGTAGATTAAAGCGTGTTTTTGTGAGTTAACTAACAGGCCCTTGTGTGTATGCGTACTTGCAGAGGGACTCTTGAGAACTAGGACAGAAAATAGTGTCTTTAAATTGAGGCTTTAGTGTGTTTGTTTACTTCAGACGGCTTGTTTTGTAACTCAGTTGTAGTGCTCAGGTCAGTGTGTGTGTGTGTGTGTGTGTGTGTGTGTGTGTGTGTGTGTGTGTGTGTGTGTGTGTGTGTGGTTTAGAGAGATCCGATTTAATTAGCGGTGGTACAATGGTGATATATGAATTTGTTTGAAATGTTGTAGATCAGGACTTGTTTGTGTTTTGAGACTTTTGCGAACTGCATTGGTGTTAAACAACGGTATCTCTAGTCTGAGTAAGTAAGGTTATGCATGTTTGTGTCATTTAATCATATTTTTGAATTAAAACTTAAGTTTTGAGTGCTTCTCTTCCTGTTTTCTGCAGGTGCAAGTTGCAGGTCTTTGAGTTGTGAGGTGATAAGTGAACTGGATTGAAACTTTGGGCTTTTTTCATGCTCATGCTTTTGGGTCGTTGAAATTATTTTTTTCTCATGTAAATGTTCTTGAGGGTTGGTGTTAAGGTGGAATGTTGTTTGCGCAGGTGAACGGGCCTGATGGCGTTCTGCCCAATGGAGAGGATGCAGTGGTGAAGACTAGTCAACTTTTGGCTGAGCTGAACTTTGAAGAGGATGAGGAAGATACCTACTACACTAAAGACCTGCCTGTGCATGCCTGCAGGTACTGAGGACACACCTGTCGTGATCTCACACTTAATACAGCATCTCACTGCTGGCAGACTCGCTAATGATGTGTACATTTATTTTCAGATCTGTGTAAGAGATCTAGAATGAAAGGGATGGTTCACCCAAAAAATGGAAATTCTCATCATTTACTCACCCTCATGCCAACCCAAATGTGTATGACTTTTTCTTCTGCAGAACACAAATTAAGATTTTTAGAAGAATATTTCAGCTCATGGTCCATGCAATGCAAGTGAATGGGTGCCAACAATTTGAAGCTCCAAAATCCACATAAGGGCAACATAAAAGTACTCCAGACAACTCCATATATTCTGAAGCTGTGATTGGTGTGTGTGAGAAGCAGATCAATATTTTAGTCCTTTTTCCTTCACCTTGTCCTTCTGTTTTTGGTGATTTACAGTCTTCATGCATATCGCCCCCTACTGGGTAGGGAGGAGAAGTTATGATAAAAATGACTTCAATATTGATCAGTTTCTTACCCACACCTATCGTGTTGTGTCTGAAGACATGGATTTAACCACTAGAGTCGTATGGATTACCTTTACACTCCCTTTATGTGGATTTCAGAGCTACAAAATGTTGGCACCCATTCACTTGCATTGTATGGACCTACAGAGATGCGATATATTAAAAAAAAAAATCAAACATTCTAATAAGAAAGTCATACACATCTGGGATGCCAGGAGGGTGATTTACATTTTTGGGTGAACTGTCCCTTGAATCTCTGTTCTTTACACAGTTCTTGAATACTTAGGATAATACTTAGGATAATGCATCCTAAAATGAGATTTCTGCCATTATTTACTCACTCTCATATTGTTCCAAACCTGTATTTTAAACGTCAGTCTTCTCTGGAACACAAAAGCAGATTCAGTCACCATTTGCTTTCATTGTATGAAAAACAGAAGCAGTGGAAGTCAATGGTGATTGAGGCTGTCATTCTGCCTAACATCTGCTCTTGTGTTCCACAGAGGAAAAATATTATACAGGTTTTGAACAACATAATGGTGAGTAAATTATAACCAAATGTATCTCTTTAATTGTGAAAAACTGTAAATATACTTAACTGTATAATTGTCCATTGGCCCAGGTAACTAATTTCCAACATTGCTGTGTTAGTTTCATGTCTATTGTTATTCATGTTTATATGTAGTATTTAATATACATGTTGGAGTTTCTTCAACTCTAGGCAATTTTATATCCCAGGGGTTGATGTGCTGTCAGTCAATTAAATCGTTCAATCAAATAGATTTATTTTTTCTAATTATTATTCAGGGTTTTGGAACGTGGAAGTAAATGATTGCAGGTTAAACCTAGATAAATATGAATTATGCATTGCTTACCCATTTGTAACAACATCAAAAGAGAAACGCCACTTTTACGTTTCCACAGTTTTCCAGATAAAAAAAAAGAGCTTAGATTCTCAACAGTCAGAAGATGGAAGATGCAATTGATCTTGTCAATTTGTCTGAGGTATACGTCATGTAAGCACTTTTCTAACACATGCGTCATATGGATGCTTTTTGATTGTCTCACTTTGGTTGCGCCATGTTTTTAGGACGCTGTGTCAAGTTAAACAGTTTCACATTTCGTAAAAGAATCCCCGTATATTTTAAGTTACAACAAGTTTTGTTTGAATGCAAAGATGCATCCTTTCACTGAAATATGCACCGTTAAATCAAGAGACTTAAATGAATATTTCCGGTTCAATACAAGTTACACTCAATTGACAGCATTTATGGCACAATGTAGATTACCACAAACTTGCCCCTGCTTTCTCCCAATTTGACATGCCCAATTCCCAATGTCCTTTTAAACCCTCGTGGTGTAGTATTGATTTGCCTGAATCTGGGTCGCGGAGGATGAATCCCAGCTGCCTACGTGTCTGAGACCTTCAATCCATGCATCTTATCATGTGGCTTGTTGAGCGCGTTCAACTCACGCTCAACTCACCATGCGCCCCACCGAGAACGAATCATATTATAGGGGTTACCCCATGTGACTCTACCCTCCCTAGCAACCGGGCCAATTTGGTTGCTTAGGAGACCTGGCTGAAGTCACTCAGCATGCCCTGGGATTCGAACTAGCAAACTCCAGGGGTTACCTTTTTTAGGTTACAGTAGGCTTGCCATGGTATACAGTGTTACCAGTTAAGCTGGGTGTACATGGTGCGAGTTCTGACACTCTGGAGGTCGTGAGCCCCTGCACATGTTATGAGTCAGTTTATCAGATAATCATACAGATGCAGTGGTACACGACACGACTTAACAACCTAGCGAATTCCGAAGCAATCACACACATTTTTGTGCACACACATTTTATCATTTTAAGACATAAAGCCAGAGGAGGACATGGCTTTCATTCCTTGTAGCTTGTGATTTAGAAATAAAAATGAAGACTTGCATTCCCAGGGGCTGCATTAGCTGAAAACTCATCTGCCGATTTAAATGTATAGCCTATATATATTTTGTGCGTTTTATTATCATGCAGTACTGGCAGCAATAAACGGTTTATTATGATTGATGTATACAGTCGTGAAATCACAAAGCTCCCCTTCAAATCTGAATCTGTAAAATATTGGACAGCATTCCATTTGCAATAATTACAATTACTGCATGATAATAAAGCACATCAAATGAACAAGATTAAAAGATGGAGTGGTGTAGTGGGCTAAAGCACATATCTGTTAATCAGAAGGTCTCTGGTTTGATCCCCACAGTCACCACCATTGTGTCCTTGAGCAAGACACTTAACTCCAGGTTGCTCGGGGGGGGGGAATTGTCCCTGTAATAAGGGCTCTGTAAGTCGCTTTGGATAAAAGCATCTGCCAAATGCATAAATGTAAAAAACAAAATTTGTGCACTGTTTCTGTCGTTTATAATTGCATTTAATTAGTTGATGTTTATTGTAGAATTGGGAGTTATTATAGTGGAGTAGGCTATCTGTATTATTCAACTTCAGATGCAGAATTTCAGGTAGATTCATTTTTGATATTTTTTTATACAGATGTAAAAATTGTTGTGAGCTGCATGTAAGCCGCTCGTCTCTGCTCGAAATTCCTCTCACACGATGCGAGCCGTGACCATACGAGTACCAACGATTTCCAAGCGATCTCTCCCGGCTGGAAATAATCATTTGGGAGCTCGGATGACCGCTGAAAATCGCACCGTGTACGGACTGCCTTTACACTCGGTACATAAAACGACACCGTGTGATATTTTATACCGTAAAAATGGGTCAATATTATGAAAGAAACTTAATGACAACAGTTCCAATATCAATAGCCAAACTAATAGAATTGGCTAGACTATAGTATTGTCAAAAGTATCGATACTTTGGTACCAAGTCGACACCAAAATAAAAAAAAGATGTAACGATACCAGTGTACCGTTGGTGACGAGCACTGACTCAATCCGGTACCAGCATGCAATTTGTCTGACACGACTGCTTTAAAGTGCTCATTTTGAGTACGTGCTCTTTTACTCCTGACACTGAAATGGACAATTAATCAAATTAAAGTCGTGACATGTCCTAGTGTGATTTATTAAACCGCTAAAGGCTGTAATCTTAGTGTGGAAGAGCTGCAGTACTTTGAATGAATGTATAAATCATAAATCCATCCGATCATATGCTGGAAACTCCACAAACATTGAGAATCATTCACGTTGTATCGGATGTCATAGCAGAGCACTAATCTACTGTGAACCACGCAGCACATGTAAAATATATATTTATATGTTTAAAATCATAGCATTTGCGCTTTAATCTTAGCTCAGCTTTATTTATATTGCATTTAATTCAACAGAGTTGACTAACAGTGCTTCTCAGTAATAACATTTAAAACATAACATTTCAAAATGACCACATACACAAACACCAGTAATCTAAAATACAAACACTCCAAAACTTCACTTCATTTTTCAGACTCAACGGACAGTGTAAAGTGATTTCAGACGTGACTTAAAAGTCTCCCGTGTTGCAAACTGTTTATCTGGAAAATGTAGATTCAGGCAAAAAAATACACGTCATAATAAAAGCATGTTTAATAACAATAACAAAAAAAAATGCAATTATATGTTGAAAAGTTCTATTTTCACTTGTTTAAGTTTTAAGAATGAATTGATTAGACATTGTTTTGATGATGAAATTAAATTAAACTCTAAAACATGGAGTTCTGAAACATAATAATAACAAAAAGGAAAACATGATTAGTTAAAGAATAAGACAGATTTCAGGGCGGTGCTTAAAAACACTTTAGCATTGCAGCCTTGGTTGGGAAACACATGAAGGAAACATGCATTTTTTTATTTATTATTATTTACATTGAAATTTACCATTTTAAATAGGTTAATCAAGCGTGTTCAATAGCACATTGTCATATTAGCATATTTATGCTGTGGTACCGAAATTGGTGTCGAAAACCATGCAGTATCACTGGTATCAGTACCGACAACTGACAAGGTACCGTGACAACACTAATGGGCTACATTTAAGTAAATATGTTGTTTGTTGTAATTGGTACTGCTATGTTATTCGGAACTGCACACAAGACTTTCACCTACTGTTGCACTTGTGTACACAGTAGTGTGACAATAAAGTGATTTGATTTTGATTTGAAGTCGTTTGAGTTTGTGACTCATAAATAAACCTAAACGAACGCATTGAAAGCCAGATGTTCTTTATCAACATATGAAAATGACTGTGTACGTGCACTTACAGAGACTTTACTATTAATTGACAGCAATAACTGTGCAAGGCGGGAAGTGGTTTGCACTGTATTTTGGCGACTCACACCCAAATTGCACCCAAACAGTGTCGCAAATGTAGAGAAATTGACATGAAACTCACACACCTTCAGTGAGAGTTGGAGATCAAGCTGCAGACCCTTATAAGGTTCAACTATTGGTGAGTTGTGTGAGATAACATGGAGATCAATGCCATTCTGTGCACATCTTCTGTCATATTTCCATCAAATATTTATTTGATTATATTGTGATTACAAAACATCAGTAAACACATTCATGACCAAAGATGACTGTGAGGAAAAACTGCAGCACTTTTAAAAAACTGTAATAAAAGGGTAAATACACTACTTTCATGTAAAGCGTCTTCTATAAATACAAAGAACAAGCAAAAAAACATTTTTAACATGTATATAGACAGTGGCCCTAAAAGGCCAAATGTATCTTTAGTGCTTACTAGCGCTTAAGTCAAATAAATGGATGAGCCCTATTTTAAACGGAGAGCGTTTTTCGCTGAGCTTTAAAAACAGAAAAGGCATATTAATTACCGGAAGAAAACCCTTAACGGAAAAAGTACTAGCTCCATTGATTCATTCATTTGAGAAATTTTGTGTTTATTAGAAGGAAACATGGAAATATATATTTTTTTCTTTCTCCCTGGTAGTAGACTTTTTCATTATAAGTGTTGGGGCTGTTTGCAACGAACGTGTATTTGCGTCCATCAGTGCTGTTTTTCAATTGTTATTCAATGTAATTATGCTCTAGTTGGACCTCTTTGACCGCTGACAGCTTGTCTTGCATTCTGCTCGTTGCATCTTGCGTTGTTTTAGCTCAAGGGTGCATTCGGCGCCAAGACAATTATCAGAATGAACAAATGTACTATTCCCATTATAGAGTGACATCTCCCGTGGAAAGCCAGCGAGCCGCGTTACCTGCTGCTGGCAAACATGGCAAAAAATATTTGTGCTGCATTGCGCAACAGGCACCATGTCAGAAATGGCAAGGAATGAAATGATCCACAATTTAATCAAGCTGCCTTGTATTATTGTGTTGACTGTTGAGAAACGAAAATGACACCATAGTACTTCCAACTAACGGTATTACCAGTATAACTGGTTTTGAATGCAGATACCACACCAGTATGAAAATTATAACATCATGGCTAGTCTAGTTTAAGGCACTTACAATGGAAGTCAATGGGGCCAATTTTTGGAGGGTTTAAATGCAGAGATATGAAGCTTATAATTTTATAAAAGCATTTGCATTAATTCTTCTGTTAAAACTTTATTTATTTTGGTGGTTTTAGGGTTTGTTGACGTTACATCGTCATGGCAATAAAGTTGTAAAATTGGCTATAACTTTACACAAAGGCTAGTAAGCAATTTTATCATACTAAGATCATGTTTACACGCATATTGACTGTCTTGTAATTGAGTATTTTAACATTTAAAATTTGGCCCCATTAACTTCCATTATAAGTGCCTCACTAACCTAGATTTTTGCCAAATTAATTTCCGTGGTAATCAATATTATGTCACAAATGCTGTCAATTGAGCTCAACTTGTGTTGACCTGGAATATTCAACAGATAAATAATAACTGAGGAATAGGAACAGATTTCAACTTTTATTTGTTTGTTTGTTTTTGAAGTGAAGGTCTCATTAAAAATGACTTTTTTCCAGGCCTTCGTCATTTATTTTTTTGGTACTTTGTAAATGTCTTTTGTGCATAGATTTGACTGTATTAGCCTCGTCCCAGACTTTTAATAGTAAACTATGAAAATTAACTATAAAAATAAAAATTACTCAAATGTTTAAAATGTATGATCAGCTAACTGATGAGTGAAATAATCATTAACCATTTCAATATTTATTGTAAAAATGATTTCTTGCAATTTTTCAAACATTACGACTGTAGTGTAATTTCCACCACACCAAAAAAGAAAAATCCCCCAAAAATATTAGCATTAATAGTTAGCTAAGTCGACAATACAGAATTTGAGATGTACTGAGTGAATTTGAGAGGCTGTGGTGGGAATTTTTATGACTTTCTGACATACATTTCCTGTGGTCTATGTAGTAGACAAATTAAATGAACAATTGAGAATAATGTTTTATCTAGGCTTTCCAGAAGTTCACATTTGCCAAAAGTGCCCGAAGTTAAAGAAACACCTACCAAGATACTAGCAAGATGTGAATGTGAGCACTGCAACTTACTCAGTGGGCTGTTTAATGTCTTGATGTTTTAGCTACTGTGGCATTCATGATCCAGCATGTGTGGTCTATTGCAATACCAGCAAGAAATGGTTCTGCAACGGCCGTGGAAACACCTCTGGCAGGTGAGTCAGAAACGTTCAACAAAATGAATGTTACGGGTGAGCCAAGACTGATTTTATTTTAATTTGTCTCCTCTCCACATTTGTCTTTCCAGTCATATTGTGAACCACTTGGTGAGGGCCAAATGTAAGGAGGTGACCCTGCACAAGGACGGCCCACTTGGCGAGACCATTCTGGAATGCTATAACTGCGGCTGCCGTAACGTCTTCCTCCTCGGCTTCATCCCAGCTAAAGCCGACTCTGTGGTGGTGCTTCTGTGCAGGTAAAGTTCTGTAATTACGCAAAATTACAGCTTGCAAGCTCAGTCAGAATTCAATCTCTTATGGCTTTTACACTATTAATATTGAACCTCAAAACTCTTTCGCATGAGCAGTGATGCATGTGTTGGAAAGTCCCTTTCATTGCCAGCATTTTCATATTCACGTAATGAAACTGGGTGTGATTTTAACAAACGGGGATTAGCCCACTCGTGCAGTTTGTCCTTTTCTAATTACAGTGTTTGAGGCTTTTCTTTTTTCTTCTCAACAGTTTTATGCCGTTAATTCAGCTTATATTGCATGCAAACTTTTGGTTGATCTTCTCAGTCTGAGGTGTTTTTTGTAACTTGATAGTTAGTGGGACAGTTTTGTCAGAAAATATTGTCATCACTCACCATCATGTGTTTCCATGAAACAACTTGGCACAATGCGACAACCTCAGTCACCAATTATGTGTATATATATATTATATATAAGACTGCTTGACTGGTCACAATTTGACACACAATTTCACGATTTCAAAATTTGATTTAAAACAAATCACACAGAAGTATTGACAATGAAACTGCATCCAATGCAAGTGTATTTGCTGTACATTTTGTCATGTGGTACTGGTTTAATCAGTAGCCGTCAACTGTCACTATTGCTTATCAAGTGCATGCACTGTCTGTCTCATATGCTTTTGTGTGTGTGTGTGTTTAGGCAGCCGTGTGCGAGTCAGAGCAGTCTGAAGGACATTAATTGGGACAGCTCTCAGTGGCAGCCCCTCATTCAGGACCGCTGTTTCCTGTCCTGGCTGGTGAAGATCCCATCTGAACAGGAGCAGCTGAGAGCCCGTCAGATCACTGCTCAGCAAATCAACAAGCTCGAGGAGCTCTGGAAGGTAATGAACCTCACTGAGTGATTCACAAATCTCTTTGTGGCATGAACTGTTTATGATATTGCTCGTTTGATATAGTGCTGGAAAATATAGCTGACAATATTTTATAGTACTTTTCTACGCTTTTGAAATTGGATGTATGTCTCAATGAGAGTTTCAGTCTTAATGTTGTCTCTGATACGTCTCATGTTTGCAGGAAAACCCAACAGCAACTCTGGAGGATTTGGAGAAACCTGGAGTAGATGAGGAACCTCAGCATGTTCTACTTCGCTATGAAGATGCCTACCAGTACCAGAACATTTTTGGCCCACTCGTGAAACTAGAGGCTGACTATGACAAGAAACTCAAAGAGTCCCAAGTATGAATAAAAGTGTTTACTAGAGAAACTAATTTCCCGCATAGCCATTTACAAAAATAAATCGCTTCTAATATGCATCATTTTCTCTCCTGTTCTCATTTCAGACTCAAGACAATATAACAGTAAGGTGGGACTTGGGATTGAATAAAAAGCGGATAGCTTATTTCACTCTGCCCAAGACGGATTCAGGTGGTAATATTTATTTTCAACATCTTCTATGTCTACCAGTGGTTCATATCCATCCCATTCCTAACACCGTGTCCCATGCATCCCTCATCGATGTGTGCACGGACCTGTCCACCCGCGTGTGTGTCTGTGTGTGTGTGTGTGCGTGCACGTGTGTTAATGGTGTTCTACTTTGTATGTGATGAATACATGGCTATGTTTTTTTTCTTTAAGTATAAATCAGAAAGAGGAAGTTTGTCTGATGATGTCTGTTGTCTGTGGGTGATGTTTATCAGACATGCGACTGATGCAGGGAGATGAGATCTGTCTGCGCTATAAAGGAGACATGGCTCCACTCTGGAAAGGCATTGGACACGTCATCAAAGTACCAGACAGTATCCTTTCACGGATTACGTTTATTTTCTGTAGCTAACGTGTTACTCTTGCCACTGTAGTCTCACTTCTGATTTCATGTTGTCTTGAAAAGCTTTCCTTAAAATTCAAATGACTTGTCTTTTAGACCTTTTGGGATCTTTTTAATCGTTAAACAGTTGCTGTAGTGTTGTTGATTCTTTAACACAGATTCTCTCAGATTATGGAGACGAGATCGCCATCGAGCTGCGCAGCAGTGCAGGAGCGCCTGTGGAGGTGCCACATAACTTCCAGGTGGATTTTGTCTGGAAATCAACATCTTTTGACCGGTTAGTGCCTTCTCGTGTTCTGCAATCACTCAGTGATATCAGGTCGAGATTATCTATTTATAAGATTTATAAAATATAATTCCAGCAAAGCATATTTGTTTTTCTTTAAACATCAGATACAAAACTAAATTATGTTCCATGGAAATGTTGAGAACTAACATTTCCAGTTTGGAAAAGATCTTTTCATCTGAAGAAGTTTCTAGAGGCTGCAGTAATACTATCCCAAACAATCTTCCAGTTTATATCAGATTGCGAAAGTTTGAAGTCCTTACTGCATAAAGTCCCAATTAAGAAAGGTTTTGAAAAACACTCCAATATTTTATTATACCCTTTGGAGACCACAGGTATTATTAAACCATATTTATTTGTTTTGCTTAATTTATTTAGTGCTTATTTTTTTGACTGCTTAAAACTGTGCGGACCGGCTGGCGGGACTAGATGTGTGCGATAAGTTTACGCTTAAATTGTAAAAGTCCCCAGATACAGAAGTCACTCGTGGTATCATTTGAAAGCTTAGGTAGTCAGCTTCTCAAAGAATTTCATCACTTTTGTTACATAAATTACCAATATAAAGCCTTAAATACTTTGCCGCGCTAATGAGCACCACCTAGAGGTGATATATAAATGTTTTCTAATAGCAATTAAATAGACAAGTCATATATCAAATGATATATCTCGGTCTCAGGAATGTGACTGTACCGTTTACTTTTTTTGCCCTAACAGTTTGAATAAGTATGGTAAATGGTCTGCACTTATATGCGCCTTTTTAAGCCTTAACGGTATTCAAAGCGCTTTGCACTGCGTCTCATTCACCCACTCACACACACACTCATATACACACCAATGGCAGCAGAGCTGCTATGTAATGTACTAGCCTGCCATTGGGAGCAACTTGGGGTTCAGTGTCTTGCCCAAGCACACTTCGGCATGTGGAGTCATGTGGGCCAATCCTGCGATTAGCGGCCAACATGCTCTACCAATTGAGCCACAGCAGCCCCTCAAGATAAACACAAGACTAAACACAAAATTACTAATATACAGCACCATCAACACCAATAAATATTAAAAGACTACCTTAAATAAATGAGTCTTAAGTAACTTCTTAAAACAATCCAAGGTTGGGACGTTTCTAATAGTAAAAATATTAGACGACGATTAGGTCTGACGAGCCCGATCCAAATCTGATACTGTGTGTTAGTCATGTTCGTTACTCTCCAGCTCAATAAATGACATAAAAGAACCATAAAAACACAATTAAATAACTTGTGCATTTTATTCAAAGCCACTTGAAGATTTGCGATATCTCTGTGAATCACAAAAGACTGTTTAATAAGTAAATATATAAAATACATGAATGATTCTGCTCTGTTTACACACACACACACACACACACACACACACACGCACGCTGTGTGCAATATTTGAGCGTTACTCACGAACAACATCTCTGATGTAGATGCTCAATAGTTCGGTTCACTTATAATGTGCATTTAGAACGGCACCGGAGGAGCATGTAACCAGAATGTGAATAAGAAGTGAATTAAACTACTGTGAACTTTCCCACAAACAGACACATACAGGACGTCCTGGAGAGTTCAGAATGTCAAAATAAAAGCATGAGGGTTTAAAAGTTAAAGGTGTCATGATTGAGATATATTATTATATAATACTATTATAATGTATTATTATTTGTTTACTAATGATGATAATATTTAAGTTGAATGGGTTCCAAAAATTAACTGTGAGAATGAAAAGTGAGATGATGTCTTACAACGGTTCCTTTTTATGGATGACTTATACTGGAATTACTGTTCATTTTGCTGCTACATTATCCAGGATACTAGTTAATAATAAAGTATTTCTTAATAAGCGATACATTTATATTGAACTAATGTGTAGTTAGAGGTTTGTGTTTCTTTACATATTAAAGAGTTCTACACAATAATGTAAAGATAACCTAAACTGATTATTTAAACATAAACAGCTGGAATGTATGGAGTGGAGTGGTGGCTAGTGGGCTAATGCACAATGAAGGTCATTGGTTCGATTCCCACAGTCACCACCATTGTGTCCTTGAGCAAGGCACTTAACTCCAGGTTGCTCCGGGGGGGATTGTCCCTGTAATAAGTGCACTGTAAGTCACTTTGGATAAAAGCGTCTGCCAAATGCATAAATGTTAAATGTAAATTTAAACAACACTGGTATCGGATCGGGAACGGTATCGGCCGATATTGAGATTTACGATATCGGATCGGAAGAGAAAAAATGGTATCGGTGCATCCTTATTATTAACTAGTAATAATGATGTTATATATCAACACAACAACACCTAGATTGAGCATCTAGAGACCAAGATATTCAATAAAACAGTGTGGATCATGCATGCGAGCAAACAAAACCAGAATTACATGTTTACAAAGTTAGGACAACAAAAAAAATTCAAAATGATGTTCATAACATTGTAAACATATACAGTATTATTTATGAATCTTGTTTTGAAATATATGGTGTTTTCTGTAAAATGAGACCAATGTTTTGCAGTTAGTTTACTGTATATGTGAAGTGAGCCCACTGAATACAATATTTATTTTTTAACAATTTATTTATCTTGTTATGCAGTATGCAGAGCGCTCTGAAGATGTTTGCCGTGGACGAGACCTCCGTGTCTGGTTACATCTATCATAAGCTGTTAGGTCATGAAGTGGAGGATGTTATCATTAAATGCCAGCTGCCCAAACGCTTCACTGCGCAGGGTCTGCCAGATCTCAACCACTCACAGGTGCAGAAATGTCCATACTCGCTTTGTTTATCCTTGGCTCGTTGTCTTCTAAATCCTGAAGCTCATTGTTTTGGTTGAGTTGTAGGTTTATGCTGTGAAGACAGTACTCCAGAGACCTCTTAGTCTCATCCAAGGGCCTCCAGGGACTGGCAAGACTGTCACCTCTGCCACCATCGTCTACCATCTGGCCAGACAGGGCAATGGGTAAGACACGACACTTTGTGTCTACCACAGAGATGTACAATGAGGATTATACCATGTTAAGTCATGAATCAGTCTTACAAAGCTATGTTGCTATTGGGTGACATTAGCCAAAAAGAAAACTTGTTTAAGAGGCGTAGCAAGTCATTGAATTTCGACGCAAAATTAAGAAGAAACCTTTTTTTTTTTTAAGAATAATGTTTACTGTAAATATGGTTTCACGTTGACTATTTCGGTGTGCATTTATAACACAGAGGATCAGTCGCTCTACTAAAGGAAAGCTCAGTGGCTGTAGTGGCTCTTCTGACAACTTCTACCTCAGTGGAAAGTTAAACTATATAAAGTTTGTTGAGGAAGCAAAAACCATTTTCTTTTTCTTTTTTTGATTGTCATAAAGGCAGAACGCAATGTGCCCTTGTAATCCTGGCTTTAAGCCACCCACTGTAAAATATGAGGAACAAGATTACGATGGGTGTTGTAAGAAAATAGGTGTGTGTGTGAAATAGAGAGAGAACACGAGAACTGAGAAATAATGAAATCCATGAATTGTGGTTAAATATCAGTTGAAATATCGAAACGTTGATGATCTGAACTTTTAAGGGATAAAAATGGTTAAAGTTCAGCACAAATGTATATAAACATAGTAAGCTGCCTATTTTTTTAATAATGCAAAATAAGAAATGTTAGAAATATTTTAGGGTAGGGGTGGGAAGTGGGACCAAACTCACAGTATGAGCAAAATTTTTTTTTATTGAAATTTTGTTTGAGAAATGTTTATATATTAGATAATAAATGCAGAATTTGTCAAATCCAGTAATGCTTTACAAATAAAAGGCATTTCATCTCATTTGATTTTGTTGTGAGTTAAAATTAGATGATGAGTAAAAGATTAGATTATTCATGATACGTCTCACATTACGTAACACCGGAGTGAAACAAATAGCCCCATCGTTACATTTTTATTATACGTTTTTATTAGTGATGTCCTGATACAATTTTTATATATATATATATGTATTAAGGCTGTCAATCGATTAAACATTTTAATCAAATTAATTACATGGCGTCCCGATTAATCGCATATACAAATATTTGCTGAGAAAGTCCCTCATATAACAATAATTCAATATATAATGATGAAATAATGATACATAGTTATCCTTAAATATAAAAAATATATATATTCAGATAATTAAAATGCTTTACATTCTTGTGGCAGAAGAGTTCATCATTGATAAGACAGAAAGTGGCTTTAGAATACAATGTATTTTTAACTACCATATTATTGATCATATTATTGATCATAAGTCAATCATTGACACACAGTTCATCAATCCATTACACAAGTGAATTTGTCAATCAGTTGGAGATTTATTATGAGGGCTTGTTTATGGACCGTCAATGTACACCTGCATCAGACATGCTTGTGTAGCGTCCCGGGTGTGTTGCATCATAAACATACATTGTTAGGTCACTGTGTCAAGTTAAATATAGTTTAATACATAGAACACATCTTGAGATCTCTTAATTCGGATTTGCGCTCCAAGTGTTTTGAACGCAAGAACGTGACGCATGTTTGTGTTGTTCTGCTGAAGTGTTTTCTTCACTGTATAAACTGTGTGTTGCTCACACAGCTGAAATTTCACTTACTGCCCCCTGGAGTAAACAGGTGGTACTACAAGCTTGCATTTCTCAGGAATCTTCTATATTACGGTCCGGGGGCATTTTTTAACGCGTTATTTTTTATAAAATTAATCGCACTGAATTAACGCATTAAATCGACATCCCTAATATTTATATAAATATATAGGACTACTGATACTTCCTTTTCACTAATCGCTGACACAATACCTTTTTTTCCTGAATTCCATATTAACAGATTATTTAAAGGGGTCATATAATGGTACATGCACTTTTTCAAGTTGATTGTACTGAAATGTGTGTTGGCTGTGCCTGTACACAACCATCCTATTATGCTAAAAATCCATCCAGTGTTTTTGTTTTAATCTCCTTATATATTTTCCCCTGCCTCAAATCGAGCCGTTCGACCATGTGACGTCACACGGTCGGACGCCCTCCCAGGATTGTTGATTGACAGCAGTGTTTCAACACAGACCGCCCTCGCTCGTGAGCGAGCTGTCAATCATAGTCCGTCATCATTGTTGATACACTGGAGCAGAATGGCGCCTAAGCGATTGATGGTGTTCGGTTCTTCGGTGTAATAATGAACACAGCAGTCATTTTGATGTTCCTAAATCTGAACCGCTGAAGACGCAGTGGCTGAGTTTTGTTTACTGATGGGAATATTCCTCACGAGCAACGTCAATGCGTTCATGTTTGCGCGAATCATTTTTCACCAGACTGCTTTATAAACGAGGGTCAGTATAAAGCTGGTTTTGCTAAGAAGCTGCTGCTGAAAAAAGATTTGGTACCAACTATTTATATTCCCTCTGCACCTCCAGAAGAAGTAAGTGTAACGTTTTATTAACCTTTATATTTGAGAACGGAGGGGCGGGGTGACCAAAGCTCATTATCATTTAAAGTCATACGCTCTGAAACGGCGTGCTGAAAACAGAGCTGTTTTTGAGCAGGTAAAATTAATGTTTTCTTAAAATACTAATGAGAATTTTTAATAAAAGTATATTGCAAAGTTTTCATTTAGACCCTAAAGATTCATATTAACTTGCAAAAATGGCATTATATGACCCCTTCAAATATTATAATCAAAATTATGTCTAAATAAATTAATTCATTAAAACTTTAATCAAATGAAAATATAAATTGTCAACATAATATTGTTTTATTTTTATAAAATGTACTTTTATACAGTACTTCACATCACAATGTTGTTTGACTATTGAAATTCAATTTAATGAATGTGTAATCTGTATGTGCCTCACGCTATAAAGTGAATTAGTGCTCTGATTACAAACAAGGCACGTGATGCTCATGATATTTTCCGTGTAAGAGTCAAGAAGCTTTTAAGGTATGTTATAGCAGCATTTGCACGAGTACATGAGCTCAGTATTGGACCTGATTCTGAAACCAGTATCAAATTGGGACATCCCTAGTTTTTATGTGTAAATAACACAAAGCAGTTTGACCACTGATTGGCCTTTTAAGTGTAGTATCTAACGCTGTATAAACTGTATAGCAACCGTTCCACAGTATATCCTGTCAATTGTCTCTATTCACCTGAAATCCACAGACAGCTTCTTTTTTTTTCATTTGACACTGTCTGTGCACTTAATTACATTTCCATATTTGATCTTTGTAATATCTGCTCTCTGAGTTTGTCATTGGTGTTTGCTTGTGTCTCATGGTTTAGTCCAGTGCTGGTTTGTGCTCCGAGTAACATCGCTGTGGACCAGCTCACAGAGAAGATCCATCAGACGGGACTGAAGGTGGTTCGTCTGTGCGCTAAGAGTCGCGAGGCCATCGACTCACCAGTGTCATTCTTGGCCCTGCACAATCAGATCCGCAACATGGACAGGTACAGACTTCTCATTAATAGTAATGAGGTTTCGACATTAGCCAGGGCTTGAAACAACTGGTGAGTTCTGATGTCTGTCTCTCTCTTCTGTAGCATGCCAGAGTTGCAGAAACTGCAGCAGCTGAAAGACGAGACCGGCGAGCTGTCGTCTTCTGACGAGAAACGCTACCGAGCTCTCAAACGAACAGCTGAGAGAGAGCTGCTCATGGTACCTGCCAGATTGAACCTACAGACGTGGAAACATTACACTGCGAATTTAAGATTTTCTTTTGGAAAACCCTGTGTTTGTTTGAGTCTGACGTTTTAATTTTCAGTGCCTTGTTTACATGGACAATGAAGCACAATAATGTCTCAATAATGTCGTTGGCACAGGAAAAGGAGGGATGTTTTTGTGTTAGTACATGGTGCATTTTTTTCTTTCTTCCTCAGAATGCAGACGTGATCTGCTGCACGTGTGTGGGTGCGGGCGACCCTCGGCTGGCTAAGATGCAGTTCCGCTCCATTCTCATCGATGAGAGCACGCAGGCCACGGAGCCTGAGTGCATGGTGCCAGTGGTGCTTGGGGCCAAACAGGTACGAGCCAGGAACGTTCACATGTTGCTCTGCATAGAATGAGAATGCCCCTCCCCACCTAAAACCACCTGCAACAAAATAGCTTGGATATTAAAAATACTGTTTAAGGGGCCTGGGTAGCTCAGTGGTAAAGACTCTGGCTACCACCCCTGGAGATCGCTAGGGCGTGCTGAGTGACTCCAGCCGGGTCTTCTAAGTAACCAAATTGGCCCGGATGCAAGGTAGGGTATATTCACATGGGGTAACCTCCTTGTGGTCACTATAATTTGATTCGTTCTTGGTGGAGTGCATGGTGATTTGGGCGTGGATGCCACAGTGGATGGTGTGAAGCCTCCACACACGCTGTCTCCGTGGCAACGTGCTCAAGAAGTTACGTTATAAGATGCACGGGTTGACGGTCTCAGACGTGGAGGCAGCTGGGATTCGTCCTCCACCACCTGGATTGAGGCGAATCACTATGTGACCACAAGGACTTAAAAGCACATCGGGAATTGGGCATTCCAAATTGGGAGAAAAAGGGAAAAAAAAGATGAAATAAATTCTGTTTGGTATGTCCCACCCAAAACTTCTGATTTCAGTAGGAAATAGGGACAGGGAACAAACTTCACTTGTCAAGCTATTTAATAGGGTCTGTAGACTAGCAGAAGGTTTACAGCCATTTACATCGAACATTTACCAGCCAGTGGCGAATCACAGACATTTGTAGTCGCATAGCGTGAAATTTGGTTTGCAAATGCGAGTGATTTCCTCTCATTATAGTAGTCATGCTTATAGTAAGATATCGATCTGGGGATTTAAGAATCAATATTGAGATTGTTCTATTGAAGATCACGATACATCAGAAACTCAATATTTTTACCCAGTCCTAAAAGGATAGTGTGGCAGGGCGGAGGGCGGGGCCGGGTCGTGATCCTGCACACCCGGTCCCGTATTAGGCTAATTAAGCCATCGTGAGGGATAAAGGTCGACTGCAGAGGATCCTGCGAGAGAGAGAGATCATTTACGGTGGCTTAATTAGCCTAATACGGAACCGGGTGTGTTGGATCACGACCCGGCTCCGCCCTGCCACAGATAGTTCACACACAAAAAAAGAAAGTTCTGTAATAATTTAATAGCAGAACACATTGGAAAAAAAATGGAAAAATGTCTTTGCTCAGTAGGTCCTTAAAATGCAAGGGAATGGAAATCTGACTTTGAAGCTCCAAAAAGAACCGATAGTAGCATAAACGTCATCTATATGACTCCAGCGGTTAAATGAATGTCCTGTAAAGCTACACGGTCACTTTTGGTGCGATAAAGATACATATTTATGTACTTTTTAACAAACCATCACTTCTGGTCAGCAGCAGTTCACGAGAGCGCTGAGTTCACGCGGTCTCGTACGACATATTTGCATTACCATGTTATGGCCGTAATCTCACACTCTCCTCTCGGTTGAGAAATTCAGGATAAGCCTCTTGTGTCTTATTGCTATATTCTGATGAGTGCTGCCCACGATGACGATAACCTTTTAATTCAAGCAAGTTGTCATTACTTTTTCAGTCATGTATATTTGTACACTGTATATGTTAGCACACACAGAACATCATACACACACCTCTGCTCTCTTTGACAGTTGATTCTGGTTGGTGATCACTGCCAGCTGGGTCCGGTGGTGATGTGTAAGAAAGCAGCTAAAGCAGGTCTGTCTCAGTCTCTGTTTGAGCGTCTGGTGGTTCTGGGCATTAGACCGATTCGTCTGCAGGTGCAGTACCGCATGCACCCCGCGCTCAGCGCTTTCCCTTCAAACATCTTCTACGAGGGATCTCTGCAGAACGGAGTCACCGCAGGTACGTTCTCACAGCTCAGCTGTGTTTTATAATAGATGTTTTGTTACGGGCGCCTGATGGTCAGATGGTGATGCATTCAGATTTTGGTTGTATGAATTGTGTTCGTGTGCAATGTTAAATTTGTTCTGATGTTCTACAGCTGATCGCATCAAGAAAGGTTTTGACTTCCAGTGGCCTCAGCCAGATAAGCCCATGTTCTTCTACGTGACTCAAGGCCAGGAGGAGATTGCAAGTTCTGGCACCTCCTATCTCAACAGGTACCATTTCTAGTGATGTATATGGTCTGCACTTATATAGCGCCTTTTTAAACTTAACGGTATTCAAAGCGCTTTACACTGTGACACATTCACCCATTCACACAGCAATGGCGGCAGAGCTGCTATGTAAGGCGCTAGCCTGCCATTGGGAGCAACTTGGGGTTCAGTGTCTTGCCCATGAACACTTCGGCATGTGGAGTCATGTGGGCCGGGATTCGAACCACCAATCCTGTGATTAGTGGCCGATTCGCTCTACCAACACAGCCGCCTGACGGAGGAATCATTTATCTGATTAATCTGAGAAAATAATTGCAGGTTGATCGATTTTTAAAAATAATCATTAGTTGCAGCCCTAATAAAAACAGATTCTTTATTTATATAATGAATAAATATTATATTCCCTCTTTAACACAATGTATGTAGATAGAAGCTTTTTGCTAACAAAATATTCTGGCTTGACCCGCATGCCCCAAAATATTTTCTATCTGCCCTACTTGTCGATAGAGGTCGACCGATAGTGTATTTTGCCGATACAATAACTAAGGTATTATACATCTGCCTATTATAAAAGGCAGATAACGGATTAATCGGTCAATAGATTTTTTATATCGATCTATAGAAGAATAAAAATATCTTTCCTTTCTATTAAGGGCTCGGACTGTGAGGATGCAAAAAGAACAATGATTTTTTATTGTGCAACCCAAATCCCAGTTATAACCAGAAAAATTAAGATCTGATGTATAATTATAATCAAGCCTAAAAAGACTTTGCACCTTTACAATGCTCAATATTCTGTAAAGTACCAAAATAATATTTTTATAGCCTATAAATTCACCAGATGGAGAGTTTTTTATGTATATTGTTCACCAGATTATATTTATTGATATTATATTTAAAAAAAAAACAATAATATTGGCAACTATCGGCACATTTTTTCCGATAACCAATAGTTCCGAAATGCAACTATAGAAATCGATTAATCGGTCTACCTCTACTTGTCGATGAAGTTGAATGTAGCCCTGGGTAATGTACACCACAACAGATTGATGTATTCTTTGTCCAACCACAGTGTATTTTCCAGCACATTCTGTCAGAAATAACTTTTTTTTTTTATATAAAATGGGTGACTAAGGCTGATTTCAAGCATACATTTTTATGTATCCTAAATACACACAATTAAATAATATTTTCAGACTTTTTGGAAAAAAGAAAAAAGTTGACATCTGTTCATGTTGATGAAAATCAACCAACCCCTGGGGCATGAAATGATCTGAAATTAAAGAAACGCCTTAAATGATTTTTGTGCTATTTTGTAAAAAATTATATATATCTTTATGGTAAAGGATATTTTTTATATGAAAGTATATTGAAAAACAAAAACAGGCGAAACAGTATAGATTTATTATATTGGACATAATATTGGATATCGTCAATAAAGTAAAATAAAGATAATTTACAATTTCTTGCCATTTTACATTTCCTCTGCATTCAGGACTGAAGCTGCTAATGTGGAGAAGATCACCACGCGTCTGCTGAAGGCCGGAGCCAAACCCGATCAGATTGGCATCATCACACCGTATGAGGGCCAGCGCTCTTATCTGGTGCAGTACATGCAGTTCAGCGGCTCACTGCACACCAAACTCTACCAGGTACAAACACCCTTCAAACATCCCTACAGCCCAAACAGTTGAATCAAAATCATTTCTGACCCTCACTGTGCATTTGTCTTGGTCTTTCTGTGTCTCTACAGGAAGTGGAGATCGCCAGCGTGGATGCCTTCCAGGGCAGAGAGAAAGACTTCATCATTCTGTCTTGCGTCAGAGCTAACGAACACCAGGGAATCGGCTTCCTTAACGACCCACGCCGTCTCAACGTGGCGCTTACCAGAGCCAGGTAACGTCACATTACATGCAGATACTTTCATCTGCTGAAATGTGTACAAGACACCGCTAATATGTTGGAAATCGGTTGCCTGGGACAACGGTCAAATATACAGTTTTGCAGTAATTGACCAATTCGAATCAAGTATAGCTGTCTAATAAGTCCTGAGACGCTGCTATCATTTTGGTGACTGTGTATATACTGTGCATCCCTTTCTGCAGGTATGGTGTAATCATTGTGGGCAATCCTAAAGCTCTGTCTAAACAACCTCTGTGGAACCACCTGCTCAACTACTATAAAGAGCAGAAAGTTCTGGTGGAGGGACCACTGAATAACCTGAGAGAGAGTCTCATGCAGTTCAGCAAACCACGCAAGCTCGTCAACACCATCAATCCTGTGAGTATTAGATGTGCACACATAAATCTGCATTTCATGGCTTTCCCTGGGTCTTCATTGGAGTTACGTACACAGACATTCACAAAGTGTACATGCACAAAGGTGGTCAAATTACATAATTGCAATTAATAATTTATGGACAAGGATGTATTTTGCCACCCTTGGTAATTGACACTTTGGTAGTAATTTTGTTTGACTGACAGATTTTGCCTATTGGCAGGTTTTAATGCTTTAAAATTATTGTTGTCTGACAAATGATACTTCTACTTGCTTTTACTGGTTAGTTATAGGGGTGTAAAAAAAAAAAACATAAGAAACCCGTATTATTTATTTCATCCACTTTTCTCCCAATTTCTTCACAATTCCCACTACTTAGTAGGTCCTCGTGGTGGTGCGGTTACTCACCTCAATCCGGGTGGTGGAGGACAAGTCTCAGTTGCCTCCGCTTCTGAGACCGCCAATCCGCGCATCTTATCTCGTGGCCCGTCGTGCATGACACCGCGGCACGTGGAGGGTCATGCAAATTACCACGCGCCCCATTGAGAGTGAGAACCACTAATCGCGACCACGAGGAGGTTACCCCATGTGACTCTACCCTACCTGACTGGAGTCATTCAGCACACCCTGGATTCGAACTAGCTCCAGGGGTGATAGTCAGCATCAATACTCGCTGAGCTACCCAGGCCATCACTCAAGCAATGCTTTAAATAATGAGGATGCTTTAAGACCCAATAGTAAATACACGTAAATGTACCATGTGGCGTCAGCACACACAAGTAGAACATCCTGTCCCATTTGGAGGATGTGTAACTTTATATGATTTCTGTCAGCATGTTTTCCATTCACCGTCTTCAGTAAGTTATTAAAATGCTCCAACAGACGATTTTAAGTCACTTTTTCAGTGGACACTAGTCTGGTAGATCAAATTTCATGTTTTGGATTTTGTGTAAGCCCCAGTATCATGTGAATTGAACCAGGTTCAGTCTCCTGGTCAAGCACCACATGACCGTTGTCCGTAACCATAGTAACAGCTGTTCTAACCCACCAGGCACAAGCAAAAGATAGGCTCACACAATATATATTTATTTTTGACACATGTAAATAAAACATTTCCCGGTTTTTAATCATGACATCCCTCAATTGGACGGTGATTTTAAAAGTAATTTTGAGTTTTCTTTATGCCAGAAACACTTTTTGAGTTTTTTGCACTAAAGTTAAAAGGAAAGCATTTAAAATATTAAATTGTGGGACTTTAAATTTCAGACAAGCCCTAAAAACACCGGAGACTGTTAATTTGAAATGTCTGTTCTCCCAGTTGTCTACTGACTGATTCGGTGTATGATTCGCTGAGGAAGTGACTCTGATTTAAACTCTGATTTCTAACTAACCCGTTTCGTGAATCTTTTCGTGTGATTCATTGAAAAGGCGTGGTTCAGAAGAGTCATTCTTTCACGAATCGGACATCATGGCCCACGCTTGAGTTTGTTGATGAAACCGCATGTGAATGCACACAACCATGGCAACTAGATTTTAAATGATTGTTGCAGTTGTGAACATTGTAGTCGCAGTCTGGATCCCTGGGTGTCCACCAGAAAACTTTCAATGCATGAAAAACGAAGCATATCCACCCTTTTACAAAATCCTTTTCCTAACAGAGTAATTGTTTTTAACAGGGAGCTCGTTTCATGAGCACCGCCATGTATGATGCGAGAGAGGCCATGATTCCTGGATCCGTGTATGATCGCAGCAGCACCGGTAAGAAAACAAACACATCTTTGACCGTGTCTTAAACACAACATGCATGCACTAGTTCTCATTTAGTTGACATTTAAAGTAAACCTCTGCATTGTGATTCCATTGCTTCAATAAGAACTACATAAAATATACTTTTATTTGAGATGTAGTGCACAGGATACATTTAACAGAAATAATTAATCGCTCTCTTTTTATTGGCTCTTTTTGCAGGACGTCCAACTAATATGTATTTCCAGACCCATGATCAGGTTGGAATGATTGGGACGGGGCCGAACCCCATGGGCTCCATGAACATACCGATCCCATTCAACCTGGTCATGCCACCCATGCCTCCACCCAGTTACCTGGGCCAGGTGAACGGACCGGCCACTGGTAAGAGAGAACCCCTAGTGTTATATACAATGCACTTTTCATTTTAAAGAGTTTGTCATGGACAACCAGATTTTTCTTGCTCTTTTGAAACAAGAGTTTCATGTATTGTATAGACACACTGCAACTTTAGAACGATAAACTTGCTTTCCAGTTCACCATTATAGAAACTAAACTACAAAAACGACCCCGAAATCTTTATTATTGTTCTTTTTGTTTTCTTAAACTGCTTCAATCTTGCCATTGAAATAGCTTTTGATGCTTATAAGGAATTAAAAGTAAATAAATAAGTAAACCTTATAGCCACCTATATTTACATTTTAAGGCACGTCGAGTGACTGTCAAAAAGGCGATTGGCTCTTTTGACTAAGGTGGGACTACAGCTCCATATTTGGCATTACAGTTTCTCCCATTCACCTTTATATGACTGGGCCATCTCCTTATGTCTCAGTTATAGGTTAGCCAATCATAAGAGGTCATTTACATACATAAGTGTTAAAGGTACAGTAGCACAAACAGCCGGTTTAGTTCTAGTGTCAAATTGGGCTTTTCCACTGCACGATACAGCTCAGACTAGAATCTGCTTACTTTTTGGGGGTTTTCCGTTTGTATTTTTTTGGTACCACCTCGGTCGAGGTTTGAAGTGAGCCGAGCCGATACTAAATGTGATGTCAAAACCCTGCTTATCACTGATTGGTCAGAGAGAATCATCACTACCAGCGTCACTGGATTTCCGACACGTGGCATCAACGCGTTAGTTTTAAAGTTAGCTACAGCGATAGCAGTATCATTTATTCAGGCGACTTTCAAATTGTAAAAAGAAATGGCTGTGCGCAAAACCACACCGTGGTCAATAAACGAGGTGCAGACGTTCCTCTTGATAGCGACGAACGAAACGACGCAAAATGAAAAAGTCTTCCAGGAAGTGTCTCAGCTGTTGGCCACACACGGCTACCACCGGACCTTTCCAACAGTGTAGGGAAAAGTAAAAAAATAAAAATATAAAAGTGACTACAGAACCATCAGGGGCCTCAACAGCCTGAATGGTTCAAACGGAAGAAAGTGGAAGTGATACGACCAAATGGATGCTATATATGGTAATAGACCGGTGAGCAATGGGAGGGATGTCCATGATGGAGGATGGTACGTTTTGTTACGTTAACTCTATACTCTGCTTGAAAGCTTCACTTTATTTAGTTGAGCAGCTACTGGAAAGCTTCTAAAACAACCAGACCAATTTAATTGTTACACTTGTGTAAAACCACCATGCAGCAACTGCTTTATGCAGCACAATGAGCTAGTAGCTAACAGCTAGTAGTCGTGTTAGTGTTTATGATCAGTAATGTTTGTGTCGCGTTTAAGATGATGTCACGGCAGTAGAGGTGGTGCAACGATCAGCCTATAATCCCACCCACATTGAGGCAGCACTAAACAGCAGTGGAAATGCAAACTCAGAAAAGTAAAGCTAGTAGAGTCGAGTCGAACCGTAACATGCAGTGGAAAAGTGCCAAAAGAGAGGATGGGAATGTTTTAGTGCTCATTTTAACATGTATATAACCTGTTTCAAAAAAGCTAAAACAAACTACTAAACTAACAGAAAATGTTTCAAAAGTATTGAATATGGCCCCTGAAATTGTATTGAGTAGGTTTAGGAATCCCACAGTCATGAAAAACCTGGAAATATCAGGGAATAATTAGTTTGATTGTATTTTTTTTTTAAGGATTTCCTGGTATAGATAAGTCACGAAAATGTATATTAGCCTTGATCATTTTGGAAAAGTCATGGAAATGTCGAAAGTGAAGAATACATATTTTTCACATTTTCTTTTGCCTAAAAATATCTCAATAGCAATATTTTGCTTTTATGTAAAGTATAACTAGCAAACCATAGTGATTTCTGTTTTGTGAATTAACTAGTTTTAAAAAATCGGTTTAGACATTGACTGATAACTAAGGTGGTGGAAAAGGTTGAAAACCAATTAATCGGCCAATAGTTTTTATATAATAATATAAGTCAGAAATGAATAAACTCCCAGATAACATTGGACTTTTAAGTATTAACGAGCCATGAATGGTACATACTTATTTTGAAATGACAGACTTGGCTCCATTACAATACTTTTAAGTATTTATGAAATGAAGCTTTTTATAGCCTATATATTTTCAAGATGAATGGAATGTTCCGGGTTCAATACAAGTTAAGCTCCATTGACAGCATTTGTGGCATAATGTTGATTACCACAATAATGTATTTTCACTCGTCCCTCCTTTTCTTTAAAAAGAGCAAAAACTGCGGTTAGTGAGGCACTTACAATGAAAGTCAATGGGGCACTTTCTTTCATTCTTCTGGTAAAACCTGTGTATTATTTGAGCTGTACATTTGTTTAAATTGACATTTTTATAGTCGTTCTAGTATTTTATTTTCTGTTGACATTACATTGTCATGGCTACGAAGTTGTAAAATTGGCTGTAACTTTCCACAGATGTGGTTAGCAAGTGATTTTATCACACTAAAATCATGTTAACACACATATTGTTTATGTCTTGTGTCTGTACTTTTGAAAAAGTGAGTGTTTTAACATTGATGAATTGGCCCCATAGACTTCCATTGTAAGTGTCTCACTGTAACCCAGATATTTGCCTGTTTTAAAGAAAAGGAGGAGCGAAATAAATTTTTGTGGTAATTAATATTATGCTTCAAATGCTGTCGATTGAGCTTAACTTTTATTGAGTCCGGAACACTCTTTTACAGATTTTATGTTTATTTTATTTATTTATTTTATTGCACATTTCTATATAGTCGCATTTGTCTTTGCATGCTTTCAATTTAGAACACTGGACAAAATATGCATTGATGTGAGGATGAAAATATGGTTGAATATAGTCAATGATGGATATACAAGGATTAATATACAGCAAATCCCCACAAGGTGCCCGTTATTGTTTTAATTCACTTTTAGAGGCTGCTGTTTCACGGGAACACGGAGGAAAAATAAACTGTTGGCATAGATGTTTGCTGATAACCAATAGTTCTAAAGAGCAACTGTCTGTACCAATTAACGGGTAAAACTGATATATCGGCCTTCCTCTCGTGGGAAGTATGAGTACTTTAAAAATGATGTACAGAGAGAGTGTTGGAAGGTTGTGGAAGGAGTAACAGGAGGTGAAGTTGCATCAGATCAGGAAACCACATCAACATATTCTCTCTCCTTCTGTCTGCAGGTCGTGGTGCTCCTAAAGGCAAGACCGGAGGTCGTGGAGGTCGTCAGAGGAACCGTGGCACCGGTAACCATGGCAGCGGGCAAGCCAACATGTCGAGCAGTCAGGCCAGTCAGGATCTGGTGTCTCAGCCGTTCTCTCAGGGTCCTCTGACCCAGGGCTACATCACCATGAGCCAGCCATCTCAGATGAGCCAGCCTGGACTCTCTCAACCGGAGCTGTCACAGGTACACGCACACTCTTCTACACTCAACACGTGTATGTTTCCTCATAAATACACTTTGACACATTTTATCATTATGCTTACTCAACCAGAACTTGTTAGTGAGCATTTGGAAACATAACATCTCTCTGAGCATTTACATTTTACATGACAAATGTATAACACTACAGACTAGTGATGCACCGATCCGATACTAACGTTTTTAACTGGGTCGGGTATCGGTCCGACGAGGCTGATCCGGGGAATAAGTTATGTGTTATGGGATGTATTATTAACTTTTGTTTTCTGTGAAACAGGACAGTTATCTGGGTGACGAGTTCAAATCGCAGATGGATGTGGCGCTCTCGCAGGATTCCACCTATCAGGGTGAACGGGCATACCAACACGGAGGAGTGACTGGACTCTCACAGTACTAGAGTGTAAGACAACACACACATCTGAAGTCATGAACACATGAAAAATATCCACCCTGAAGAAGCTTTAATGTCAAATATAACCCTTCTGATGATACAGATTCATCTTGCTCTGGTGCAGAATGAAGTGAATCACTATTAATGCAATGCATGTATTAATATGTCAGTAATGATATTAGGGCAAATATTTGCGTATTAATCGTGACCGTTATTTGATCACACCAGTTATAGATTCTGTGCTGGGGTGCTCATTGGGTCGATCGCAAGATCACCACTGGCTAATCTTGTTAACAGGCCAAAAAGAAAAGAGTATAGAGAGAAACTATACAAATAACGAGTATCTTAAATAACACTTTTATTTCCTCATTTCGGCTCCCGCCCACTGTTTGACTGATTGACAGGCGGCTTATGTTTGTGTGCTGTATGTGCACGTGATCTGATCGCAGAGTTGCGTTAATGCAGATACGTGCCTAAACAATCAAATGCACTTCAAATTGTTGTGAAAATGCCCATCTTGGTGAGGTATTAATGTTAATACGATCAGTTATGTCTAAAGTGAAGTTTTCTCCCCTTTCCTCCTCAATTTGGCTCAATTCCCAATGCGCTCTAGGTCCTCGTGGTGGCATAGTGACTCAATCTGGGTGGCGGAGGACGAATCTCAATTGCCTCCATGTCTGAGACTGACAGTTTGCGCATCTTATCAAGTGGCTTGTTGAGTGTGTTACCGTGGAGACGTAGCGCGTGTGGAGGCTCTCGCTATTCTCTGCGGACTCCACACACAACTCACCATGCACCCCACCGAGAGCGAGATCCACATTATAGTGACCACGAGGAGGTTACCCCCTGTGACTCTACCCTCCCTAGCAACCAGGCCAATAGGTTGCTTAGGAAGCCTGACTAGAGTCTCTCAGCACGCCCTGGATTCTAACTTACGGCTCCAGGTGTGGTGGCCAGCATCTTGCTGAGCTACACAGGCCCCCCTTTAAATTTTACGATCAGCCTCTCTTAACCGGCAAAGTTAACACTTCTGTTAAGTGGCCAAGTGAATATGGTTATCTGTTAGTGCTGGTATTTATACAGAATTCCCAATTCAATTCTGATGATTATTAAAGATAGACTGATTAATCAGCCATTATTTGGCCATTTTGCGTTTATCGGCAATGGCTGATTAATCGGTGTATCACTAATATTCAAATTAATTAGCATTGAATCGAGAGCTTGTGAATCTAATTGAATCTGGAAATCTGTATCAATACCAGCTCTAAATATTGTGCTACGTACGATTTATCGTTATAGCCATATCGCTGCTTTTGCTGCCACTTTGGCATTTATATGTTGCCTTCAACTGTTAGAGCTGCAACTAATGATTATTTTGATAATCGGATAATATAACTACTATTCGCCGACCATTACAACAATTTAATCTTTAGCTCTTAACCGATTATTTAGCTTGTGCTAAAAGGTTGTATTAAATGTTCTTACAATAAATAGGATAAAATCATCTTAAAAATACCTCTAAATGACACTCACTGAATTATATGGAAAAATAGTTTAATTCAGTACAACAAAATGTACTGCAAAAACTCCTGTTGTTATCAAGTGTTTTTGTCTTTTCCATTTAAAATGGTCTAAAAATCCTTAAAACAAGGTACATTTACTTGAAGCAGCATATAAGATATTTAGACTTGCTGTAAGAGGATGTATCTTAAATATACAGTAACTGTATTTTTATATAAATCTATTTTACACTTTGTTATAATTCTGCGAGTGCAGTATAGACCAAATATACTTATATTCAAGATCTATTCTCTAAAAGCATGTCTAAATATCTTATATGCTGCTTCTCAGGCGAATGCATCTTTTTTTTTTTTTTTTTAAAGGTTTTTAAAATATTTGTATTTTTAATATTATATTCAACATTCTCAGATAACAATGTTTATTCTGCAGTGTAGCTGCTAAAGTAAATGCACGCTGTTTTATAGGAGTTTTACATATTTATATTGGAAAACAAGCCCAAACAAAAACAAATCAAAAACGTATTTTGTTGGGGTGTTTAATGGGGTGAAGATTTTCCCCTCTCATCTTTCTGTTCACTTCAATCCATCTTTAACTCACAAAAACAAACAAACTCTCTCTTATTAATAAAGCTGCGATGCCAATCTGCTACATAAGAAATGCACAGTTACACATGTATTATGATCCAATAAGTCACGAGCAATCACGTTACAATCTAGCTGCTTTAAGCATGTGCGCTCGAGGGATGAGCCTCCCGCGACAGTGCATCAGCCGGATGTGCCTCTCTCCCCCTTAGATCGGGACATTTGCACAACTCGTAGAAGAGGCGCTGACCGCACAGAGAAATGCCAGTTTTTCGGAATTTGTACTTATTTACATGACCTACTTCCATATTATTTGAACTTTCATAAAGGATGCATTAAAAATATAACCGTGATGTGTTTCCTTTAAAGACGCTCTGCCACACAAGAACTGCAGCTCCAGCTCCGCTGTATTCCACAACGGGAGTGCTTCTGTATTTACTTAATTTGTATTTTTGCATTATAATTCCCTCATACTTTGTGATCTACATCAGCTGAAGCTGTTTGGAAAGTTTAGAGTTCATCTAGTCTGATTTGTGTAATTCTTCCTCTCCTCAGTCAGAACTGCAGTGCTGCACTCACGTGTCATCATCAGAGTTTAATGTGATCTCATGTTACGTTAAATGATATCAAACGAAACAATTTTGTCGTCAATTTTTTGTTGTTGATAACGTTGACTGATCCTTTTAGCCCTGTCTATCTGGAATGGCATTCAGAACACCTAACATCAACTTTTATTCACCCATAGGGGTCCGTTGTTACTTCCTGTCATCACTAAATGCATGTTTAAATACACACATGTCGAGTTGGTGTAAACTGAATATCACTTCTTGACTGAATGTTTTGGGGTAACACTGACGTTGGTGTTTTTGTATGTTTGTCCCAGGTTGTTGGAACAGGAGCTAGGCCTGTGCTGAGCTTAGTTCATCAGCATTTTAAATATGGGTAAATATAAAAAAAGAACAAACATGGATGCCCGTTTACCACTGTTACAACTGAAGCACCATGGTGTGAGAGCAACAGAAGAGAATCAAACCAATCACAAGAGGGAGTGAAGCTGGACAGGACGAAAGAGAACGTGAAAGAATGGAGGGACAATCCACCATTCGTTGACGACGGGGAGAGGAGAGACGCAGTGTTCAGGAGGAGACCACGAGATCTTCCATCTGCAACTCCGCAACGTGGAGGGCGGTTGCTCCCGGAGCGCAGGGGGGCCCTTCTCAGCGTCCTCTCTCTCGCCTGGCTGCAGACGCCAGCCTCGGGCCTTGCCCTGCCAACCAGAGATGGAGCAAAAAGATGAAGTTCTCTTAAAACTACCTGCAAAAACCCACGCTTGCTCTGTCGTCTCCACGAGCTGAGAGAGAGGGTGACGTATTTACAGTAATTATTAACGCTTTTCAAGCAGCTGATTTTTGGGAAAAGAAAAATTTCCCCTCAAAGTTGACATCTAACGGTCAGGTTCTGCCACCGAACATCTTTAGCGTTTTGTTTTCGCCAGAGATCTCATCTCGAACCGAGGTGCTAGGACGCTCCGCAGATGGATTCAACTTTGAGGAAAGTTTTGGGCCTGAAGTTTGGGAGGGTAGAGATTCCCGAACGGAGAGACCGTCGCATCCGTGTCTCTCTCCGTGAAGAGACTCTCCTCTAAATGATATAAAAAGATAAAGGGGTAGTTTAAACAAATGGCTTTGGGGCTTATTTTTTCTTTGAAATGTTTGCCTCTTCAGAGCTGATGCAGAAGGGGTCGAGAGATCTGTCCTTTCTTATTTTTCACCTTTCTTTTTAAATGGTTTGTGTTCAAGTAGAATAAAAGCTGTGATGTAGAACCGCTCGATTAGATGTGGCGTCTTAATAATCTCACAGATTAAAATCACAATAAAACCAACTCCCTAAATGAGACCACAAAGACTCAGATTGTGCATTGGTCAGTCACAACAAGTCGAAATCGGGTTTAAAAGTGACACAACACCAACATATACACAGTAAGCCTCTCCCACTGCTATTCTGTCCAATCAGGAAGACCAATGACATCATATTATTATTATTATACACATGCAAAAGCCTGAATCGCACGAGTTAAAGGTGTGAAAAATAATGAATTGCCGTAAGGAGAAAGCAGTAAGAGATCGCCTAAATGAAGGACCTGCAGGTGAGATTGTTGCTGTTTATGTGTCTGACTGTAGGAGGCGCTGTTGCGCACTCTTGCATCCTGATGATGTCAGTGAGAGTGGGCGGTAACAAACCGCCCTAGAGGAGTGTGTGTGTGTTTGTGTGCTTTCCAAAAATGCCCTCCCTCATTATTGTTTGTGCCAGATGATATTTCTGCTTTGTTTTCTCTCATATACTCCGACGTTCATGTAACCTCTCTCTCGGTGTGGAAATTGCTCCTAATTTAGAATATCTGGTTTTGGTTTTGAAGGACCCACTAAGAGTTTTATGGCCACTTTTAACATGTTTCGACCGATGCCAGTCGCCTCAACTTTCTACTTTTACTTTGGAGTGTTTATAATTGCTGTTACTCTACAGTTACCGACTGTTTGATATTTACTGATGTACCGGCACTCTCGTTTTATAGCATTTTTTTATCAATTTGTTTTAAATCCACACAATTTTTTTGCTTTCGACTTTTCTTCGCCCACAAGACAATCATGATCCGATGCGAAGATTGCAAAAACATTTATTAGAGTATGTACGCGTTCTTTTCCGTGATGCTATTCCCGATGTTTCACGTTTAACCTCTTATTTAGGGTAACTCATAGTGAACTCAATCTTAAACCGCTTTATAGAGTGATCTCTATAAAGCGGTGATCATAGCTCTTAATGAGGTTAGTTTGCATTTTACATCAACTGTAAATATCAGTGAATATCGTAACACCAGCCAAAATGTTTTCCCAACAGTAAAACGAGGTCTGACGTGATGCTAACACTCAAAGCATTGCCACGGTGATCCATAGTGATGTATTCTGGTGATTATCAAAGAGCCTGTAGAAATGCTGCCTCCAGGAAATATTGAGTTCATCCTTATTCGTGAGGTCCTGAAAGGTCCTGAAAGTCACATTTGAATATTAAACTTGACTTTATAAATGTTGGGTAGACACAACATACTGGTTGTACTATAGATTGATATACTACAACTTGCAATGAAGAGGAAAACTGGGGAAATAAAACCTGATATGAAGTATGGTCCCGGATTATTTTGTTTTGTGGAAAGAACGATCACCCCCACAGTATGTACTTGTAATGTTACAAATAAATGTTGATTTCTTTCATCCAACAGTTTTGATTTGCTTGATTTATGAGTGTCATATTCATATACTGTGCAAGCAATAATAATGAAGCTTGAATGGGAGTTTCTTCCACTTTGGGCACTTTGAGCACGCCACCACGAGGACCTAGAGCGCATTGGGAATTGGGCATGCCAATTCAGTTTTTACACTCTTATTTTGTTTGTATTTATTTTTTATGTTCACTAAAAATGTCCAAGAGTGCGTTTGATGTCAGATTTGTTTTGTCAGTTTTTCAGAAAGTCGTGAATATTCCCACCACATCCTCATTTCCAGCACATCTCAAATTCTGTATTGAGTTTAATAGAATTCTGTGCTGGAAATGACACTGATGGATCATATTTACATTTACATTTATGCATTTGGCAGATGCTTTTATCCAAAGTGACTTACAGTGCACTTATTACAGGGACAATCCCCCCGGAGCAACCTGGAGTTAAGTGCCTTGCTCAAGGACACAATGGTGGTGGTTGTGGGGAGCAAACCAGCAACCTTCTGATTACCAGTTATGTGCTTTAGCCCACTACACTATCCTAAATACACATAACTAAATAATATTTTCAGACCTTTTGCAAAATTACAGGTTGATTGGAAATCTTATGCTCATAAGTGATATTTCCCTTGATGTTTCTTTGTTTTGTCTCATATTTCATCTTCAACATGCTCTTCACTGATGCTTTTGTCTGCTTGACTAACAAGCACACTAACTTTTGAAAACTTTATTATGGGTAAAAATGTTTGTTGTGGTGGATATGACGGCGCAACTGCAGGCCAGAGGTCGTTTTATGAAGTTATTGAAATATAGATTTTCACAATAAATATTGAAATATATTACGTTTATTTCACTCTTTGATTAGATGATCATAGTTTGAAACAATCATTTGTATTTTATTATGAACTTTAATCATTAGATATTGAAAAATCTTTAAAACATTTGAAAAGCACCAAAAATAAATGATAATAACCTGGTAAATGTTTTCAAGTCAGCTTTAATGAGACAACCAAACCATAACAAACAAGTTGACTATATGGTAAGTTGAGCAATTTTGTTTACTTCGGGTTTTTAAATATTGTCTTTAAGCTCACATCCTAGAATAGATTATACAAAATGCATCAGTTTCTGAGTTCTGTGGTCTTAACTTGGTAAACTGAGCTGAAATGAGCAGTTTCCACGCGCACGATAAATAGCAAACAAAAAGCTGGAACTTGAGCGGTCTTTCAATCTTATATCCGTACTGTTGGTTTTGAGAAATGTTTACAAGCCTTGTGTTTGATTAATGGAATCACTGATTTTTGGGAAAGAATTTGCAAATGTTTGATAAAGATCCTTATGAGAGAAGCCAAGAAATAAAACAATTATATTACAGTACATGTTACTAGAAGTTATGCTGATATTTTTCTTTGAAAGCAGCTTGTAGTTATTGCAGAATCTGCCTTTTGTAGAATTTAAAAATTGTGTTACAATGTACAATTACTGTGGCTTTTTCTTTATATTATTTATGAATAAGCATGTTGACTTTAATGCTGTTGTTATATATGGCAGAGTGCCCAGACACATGAAAGCCTGCTTGGAATTTGCAAAAAAATCACCTAAAAGACTCTGACTGTGAGGAACAAGATTGAACTCTTTGGCCTCAATTCCAAGCGTCATGTCTGGAGGAAACCAGGCACTGCTTATCACCCGCACAGTACCATGCCAACGGTGAAGCATGGTGGTGGTTGCATCATGCTGTGGGGGTGTTTTTCAGTGGCAAGGACTTGGGGACTGGTCAGGGTTGAAGGAAAGCTGAACGCAGCAAAATACAGATCATCAATGGAAACCTGCTCCAGAGCACTCAGGACCTCAGACTGGGCTGAATGTTCACTTTCCAACAGGAGAATGGCCCCAAGCACACATCCAAGACAACACAAGGGGTGGCTTAGGGACAACTCTGTGAATGTCCTTGAGTGACCCAGTCAGAGCCTGAACTTGAACGTAATGGGACATCTCTGGAAAGACCTGAAAATGGCGGTCCACCGACGGTCCCCATCCAACCTGACAGGGCTTGAGAAGATCTGCAGAGAAGAATGGCAGAAAATCCCCAAATCCAGGTGTGCAAAGCTTGTCACGTCATACCCATAAAAGTTAAGGGTCTGAATACTTATGTTAATGAGATATTTCAGTTTTGTCTTTTTAATAAATTTGCAAAGTTATAACAAATCTGGGTTTTCTTTGTCATTATTGGGAATGGTGTGTAGGTTGACGTGAAATAAATCTTAAAGCCATTCATTTTATTAGGTACACCTGTACATCTACTTATTCATACAATTATCTAATCAGCCAATCGTGTAGCATCAGTGTCATGTATAAAATCATGCAGATATGGGTCAGGAGCTTCAGTTAATGTTCACATCAACCATCAGAATGGGGAACAAATTTTCCATTGCATGGTACGACTCTGCTCGCTTTTTGGGGGTTTTCCCACTGTGGATGGTAACCAGCGGGCATCAGTTCTGTGGGTGAAAACGCCTTGTTGATGACGGAGGTCAGTGGAGAATGGTTGTGCATGACACCACGAGGACTCCCATCATGTGGAGCCTCATGCAACTCTGCGATCCACGCACAATTTACCGCACTCCCCATTGAGAGCGAGAATTTTATTTATTTTTTTTTTTTTCAAAAAAAAATTTTTTCCAAACAATTTACAGAAAGATTGTTTCACTTTTAATTTACTGTTACAACTCCAGAGGCTTACAGAAAACTGTGCCTTTAATCAGCTTGGAAAATTCCAGAAAACTAGCTTCAGATAGGAGGTCTACTAAATTGGAGGTGTACCTGTGGATGTATGTTAAGGCTTATCTTCAAACTCTGTGCTTCTTTGCTTGACATTGTTACACAGTTAAGGATGGACAAGGAGGAGGCGAGAACCGGCTTGTCAATATAAATTATATTTAATTAAACTCAAAAACCAAAAGCACAAACATAAACACACACATGATGGACATGCCCGTAATTCTCTCTCTCTCGAATAATAATAAATCAGCAAAGACAAATAATTGTAGACCTCCACAAGTCTGTTTCATCCTTGGGAGCAATTTCCAAACACCTGAAGGTGCCACGTTCATCTGTACAAACAACTGTACACAAGTATAAACACCATGTGACCACGCAGCCATCACACCACTCAGGAAGGAGACGCATTCTGTCTCCTAGAGATGAACGTAGTTTGGTGCGAAAAGTGCAAATCAATCCCAGAACAACAGCAAAGGTGCTTGTGAAGATGCTGGAGGAAACAGGTAGACGAGTATCTAGATCCACAGCAAAACGAGTCCTATATCGACATAACCTGAAAGGCTGCTCCGCAAGGAAGAAGCCACTGCTCCAAAACCACCATAAAACACCAGACTACAGTTTGCAAGTGCACATGGGGACAAAGATCTTACACTTTGGAAAAATGTCCTCTGGTCTAATGAAACCAAAACTGAACTGTTTGGCCATAATGACCATCGTTATGATTGGAGGAAGAAGGGTGAGGCTTGCAAGCCAGAGAACACCATCCCAACCGTGAAGCATGGGGGTGCAGCATCATGTTGTGGGGGTGCTTTGCTGCAGGAGGGACTGGTGCACCTCACAAAATAGATGATGACATCATGAGGAAGGAACATTATGTGGATATATTGAAGCAACTTCTCAAGACATCAGCCAGGAAGTTAAAGCTCGATACAAATGGGTCTTCCAAACGGACGATGACCCCAAGCACACCTCCGAAGTATAATAATAACAGTGTATGTAAACTTCTGACCCACTGGGAATGTGATGAAAGAAATAAGACATTTCACATTCTTAAAATAAAGTCCTGATCCTAACTGACCTAAGGCAGGGAATGCTTTCTACGATTAATTGTCAGGAATTGTGAAAAACTGAGTTTAAATGTAGTTGACGAAGGTGTATGTACATTTCAGACTTCAACTGTAGCTCTTGCCAGTCGCAGGGTTTCAGCTATTGACAAGAGGGCAGTCTCTGTTGCCAGACTGATGTCTGTGATAAAAGCAGTCAACTGGTTGAATATGACCCTCTCTAGAGTTTTAGACAGGAAAGGTAGTAGAGAGACTGGTCTGTAGTTTTCAACTACAGTTGCAATTCAGGTTGTGTTGATTTTTTTGAGCAGTTGGGTTACTCGAGCCTGTTTTAACGTATTGGGAACGTTTCCTTTTTTGATGTGTTGAGAATGTGTGTGAGTATGGGTAAGATTGATGGAGAGACAACTTGCATAAGATGTGAGGGGGTAATGGTCAAGTGGACAGATTGGTTTAGCACTGGAAAGGCTGGCAGAAAAAGAGAGAAGTCATCGATACTTGCACAGGTCAGCTGGTCATTCGACTTGCGCCACTTTCTCTCCGCAGCCCTCAGCGTGGTGCGATGTTCGAGACGTCTTACAGGTCACCCGCCACTGTTGCGGGTGAAAGCGCAAAATTACCTGTGCTTTTAATACTCCTATTTGGATGAGGAGCTTGCGAATAAAGTGCTCCTCGTCGTATTTGGCGGGTGGCGGGTGCTCATTTCACACACTGAGCTACTGTTTAATATATTTGTATTTGGCGACTTCCCATATCCATAGTTTTGCCATTTCCTGATATTGTCGTTCATCGTCCGTCAATGAGTGTCGCAATGGGATATTTGCAAGATTACGTCATCCTATTGCCCAGCCCCTGTTAAGGCTGGGCCTTGTTCTGGACGGGGCCTATGGGCTGGAGCCCAGTCTAGCCCAATGGCAAATATGGTCTTACATTTGGGTCTATGTTTGTGTGTGTGTGTGCGCAGGGATGCAAAATGACATTTTGTGCCCCATGTATCTGTTGAGAGGGGAGTGTCATCCATTATAAGCGTTGGGGTTGGGGTGATGTTGGAGGGGTCGAGGAGGCCGTTTGAACCAACATCAATGAACCACTGGCAACCCCCTTTACTTGGTGCCCCTATGTATTGCATACATTGCATATATGGTTTTTGCACCTTTCTCTCTCCCCTCTCTGTGTGTGTGTTTGTGTCAAAATGTATGGAATTACTGTAGTACGGTAGAACATGAAAGCATATTCATATTCCATAGTATTTACATAGTGAAACATGGCATTTTGTATTTTATTAGTGAAGGCTCTATGGGATCAAACCAGCTCAGCATAAATGTAACCTATTTATGTCCAAAGGGTCTCTTCACAAATCATTAGAGGTCGAGGTGATGCTGAAATCCTGTAGTTGTGTTTGTGTCGCTGGAGGGCGCTGTTGAGTGTCTTAAAAAACGCGGCAGCGCTCGCGACACACAGCAGCAGCGGCGCGTGCTCGGGACATCAAAGCAAAACTGGCTACAAAGTAACAATCTCGGCGCGCCATCAAAGCCGCGGTAGAAACATCAGAGCGCGGAGAGTCGCAGCCTGCGGGGGGTTTCCCGGGAGTCCGCGAGCCCACTAAAGTACAACAACTAAAGAGAGCCAGATAACGAGACAAAAGTGAAATTGGCATGCGCGTGGTTCTTGCGGAGCTCGTGCTGTTGCATTCGCCTGCTTACATGCGAATATAAATCACAAGGATTATTGCTCGTGCTGATTTTACCGTCTGAAAACAGTTGCTCCATAACAGGACAAAGAGTTTGACAATCTGAGCGTTTATAACGACATGGGGTAAGTGTGCTTAGTATGCCATTATTTATCACTTTAACTGAACAAAGCTTCACTTTGACAGACTAAACATATGACAACATGACAGAAGAACTTCTGCAAGCCCTGAAAGGATTATGGTGTCTCAAAATGACTGCATTATTTGAATGGCTTGGAGCAGATATTTGAGGAAGTGTGATTTATGTCTAGAAACTAAGGATGTCATTATTTTATATGTGGGTTATTTTTGTTATTTTTATAATTATTGTTGGGTGAATTGACTTTAAAATGAGTTTAATACAGATTTGTTTTAGTATGATAAATGATTAAGACACATTCAAGTGCATGCTTTTGTCACAGTCACACTTACAGGACACTTTTAAGTGAACTGCAAAAAAAAAAAAAACTTTAAAGAAATGATGACTTGTCATAGCAACTAAAAATATACATTTTCTCTTTTTGCATATTTAAATGTCAACCTGAGCTGAAGTCTTAGCTGAAGTGTATTAGTTTAATGAGGTCATTTCAAGACATTTCTGGCCAAAATACATTTTTACACATTCATTTAAAGAGTCTAATGTAATAAAGAATGAGTGTTTTTCATATTCACTTAATAAGATGCTCCGATGATGCGTCACCTGAACTGACTGAAATGACTTCTACTTCCTCCTTGACACTTGACAACACGACAGCGTGTCAATCTATACAACATATAATGTGATTGGATGAAATTATTGATGGTTGATTGACTGTCATTCTCTCCTTTCTAATGCTAGAAGAGCCTCATCTGTCCAGTAAGAATGTTTCCGTTGCACAGAGAGAGGTGAGTAAAACTCTCTGTTTGAGTGATAATGGCATGTGGGTTTAGTGTCCCAATTATACATGCATATTTGGGTCGACAGAAGACGGGTGCAATTTGTGTCCCTCTTATTTACAGGGGATTCTCACGAAACCTGTCAAGTCAAGCTCGTGGTCATATTAAACCCCAAATCAATACCAAAAAATTGCTGATTATATTTAGCAAAAAGTACATGAAGCTTTTAGGAATTAAATGATGACTTTTTGCATTGTGAAATTATTTGCAGGACAATTAAAGGCATAGTTCACCCAAAAATGAAAATTCTCTCATCATCTACTCACCCTCATCATGTCATCCCGTATGTGTATGACTTACTTTCTTCTGCAGAACACAAACAAGATTTGTAGAAGAATATTTCAGCTCTGCTGGTCCTCACAATGCAAGTAATGGTAGCCAGAACTTTGAAGCTCCAAAAAGCACATAAAGGCAGCATAAAAGTAATCCAAACAACTCCAGTGGTTTAATCCATGTCTTCAGAAGTGATACAATAGGTGTGGGTGAGAAACAGATCAATATTTAAGTCCTTATTTACTATAAGTCTCCACTTTCACTTTCTTCTTTTTATTTTGGTGATTCACATTCTTCATGCATATCGCCCCCTACTGGGCAGGGAGAATTTATAATAAAAAAAGGACTTAAATATTGATCTGTTTCACACCCACACCTATCGTAACACTTCTGAAGACATGGATTAAACCACTGGAGTTGTTTGGATTACTTTTATGCTGCCTTTATGTGCTTTTTGGAGCTTCAAAGTTCTGGCTACCATTACTTGCATTGTGAGAATTGTCACTTTTGAACGAACTACCCCTTAAAGCACATTTTCCCTGTTAACATGATATTTTCCCCCATTTTGAAGTGATAAACGAATCCATAAATGTGAATAATAACAATAATAATAATATCCTAATTATACCATTATATCTGTGGAAATATCAGCATTCAATTCTTGAGCACAAGACTTGTCATGTCGAATTAAAACGGTCAACCCTGTTATCTTTCTAAAGGCATATTTATATGCCAACATGCATGTACGGTATACCTGCTCATTTAGCTGCCACATTTAGGTGGCACAACGCAATGGAAGATCAAGTCTGACAATAACTAACTTTAAAAAGAGAGTGTGACCCATTTAGCTTGTTGTAAGTGGGACATATTCATGGGAATTATGACCTAGCTTGCATAGATGAGATGTATGGCTGTTAATCTCTGAGAGAAATTCTCAATCTGACACGTAACATGATACGCAATGCATGTTTATCTCACACACACACACACACACACACACTGCAGTCGTGGGATTTTGTTTATGAAGCATTCTGCATTTAACTTGTTTGTCAGTTGCCATGGTGACGGCACGATATATGTTGCATCTCCAATGAGTTTTTAGTGTATGTTTATGTATACATCTGATTATAATGGCGTTGTATTGTGATCTTCAGTAGCCCAGCGTTGGGTTAAAGCGTGCATGGATGGTTGGGTTAATTAGTTCAGGATCCAGAGCGTTCGTTAGGCGTGAAGCTATCGGGTCACAACATGCCTGGCTTAATTTCTCTTTTGTAACGTGTCCTTCAAACAATCCTTCTTGTTTAAAACTCAAAGTCACATGAGATCATAATAAACCCTGTTTATATTTTATAGACATGTTCGTGGTCTTATTTGTGCACGATTCATCAATCATGAGTCGTGATGTCATCAAACCCTCCCCACCAATTAGGCTCCATTCTGGTATGAAACGCCCACTTTTCATGATCGAAACCTACATTTTATTTTTTTTTTGTTGAAAGTCCCGGTTCACTCAGAAATACGATGTTATGGGAGAAAAAGGGTTGCAAATGTATTACGTTGACTTTTAAGCTTGCCTAAAACGTTACAGATAATTGCGTTTATGAGAGTTTAAGAGGATTTATTTCACTTCAGATGAAATACATAACTCGTTCAACAGCTCGATTAGGAAGTTTTGGAGATATTTGCTGATTTAAACGAGGTTCGGCAGCTAAAATATGCTTACAAATGCCGATTTGATCATATTTAACCCCCAGATCAACATAAAATTAATTATGAAATGATATTATGCATTAAGATAATGAAGCTTGCATTCAGGACCATTAATATGTTTTGCATTGTGACGTTATTGTCAGGACACTTGAGCACATTTTACCTGCCAAATCTCATTCCTGTACAGCACGGGCTGTTTTAGTGACTCTCATTACCGTAACACAGTGATTTTTGTACTGTATTACCGTAAAGCATTTTTATTAGTTGCATTATTATTAAAATCAGCAAAATTGAAAGGCAGCTCCAAGAGAGTGCTAATATGATATATAAATACTTCACAATTTAAATATTATATCATCTTTTTCAAATTGTGGTATAATGAGAGTATCAAAATGACAAAATGAAAATTTGCATTACTATGCATAAACGTTTCGACATGTTATATTTGCCTGGTGGAC
>NC_068281.1:2922671-2975171 GCF_025860055.1 Xyrauchen texanus
ATTGAGGTGAGTAGCCTCGCCACCACGAGGACCTACTAAGTAGTGGGAACTGGGTATTCCAAATTGGTAGAAAAGGGATAAAAAAAAGTTATATAATAGGTGTGGGTGAGAGACAGATCAACATTTAAGTCCTTTTTTTACTATAAATCTCCACTTTCACTTTTTTTCTTCTTTTGTTTTTGCCGATTCAAATTCTTCATGCATAATGCCACCTACTGGCCAGGGAGGATATTTATAGTAAAAAGCAACTGCAATATTGATCTGTTTCTCACGTTACACCTTTCATATCGTATGGATTACTATTATGCTACCTTTTTGCTTTATTGAGCTTCAACTTTTTGGTACCGATTCATTTGCATTGTATGGACCTACAGAGCTGTGCATGTACATGACTTTCTTCTGTTGAGCTCAAATGAAGATTTTCCTTCAAAGTGAGTGAGTAAATGATGTGAGAATTGTAATTTTTGGGTGAACTATTCCTTTAAGGACATTTATATTTGCTCAGTCAACACATGGAGGTTATTCTTTACATGTTCTGTTTTAATATGGACAATGACCGAGGGTCTTATTCACGGTAACATTGTTATGAGTTTACCTCAATATGCCAGCCCTTACATTCCAACTGTTTTGTTATGTGCGCTTTGAGCATAAAAAGGTCAAGAGAATTTTTTTTGAGTGGAAACATACCTGAAGAGAGAAACCACAACATAGTTCTCCACAATCAGATGATGCAAGCAGAAATATGGGCTGATGACTCGTTTTGTTGTTGGGTGAGCAAAGTAAACTGTTGTTGTTTCCAGTAAGATGTGTCACTAAAGGTTAAAAGCAGGGCATGTCAACAAGGCCAACGTGTAACCATATGTAGTCAATACATTTTATAGTGGTTTATAGTGAAACCGTAATCGTCCCATCCCTACAGGTAAGTAGCCGGTAATTCAATGTATGAAGACGTGACATGAGCTATGAAAGAACAAAACACGTTAATAAATGAAGGTTGTAAAATCAACAAGCTAGACGTCAGCTAGCAACTTATAATTATCCATGCACGTCAGCAGCAAACCGTTCTCTATCTCCAATGCTTCTAGCCGCCACGGTGGTTAAAAATGGTACGGTCCACTATAGGGGTGTCTGAAATCAGCTTTACATTAAAATGTTCCTACAGTGAAAATAGGAGTTGACTTATATTGTAACCGTAAATATATTTTTTCACAATATCAGAAAAATTATCTGACCCCCCCAATACTGATATTTCTGTCCCTTTGGGGGGTACTGGGTCTTCATTGGGGGGTATAGTACCCCCCAGTACCCCCTGTAATTCGAACTATGATCACACCTTTTCTCCACTTTCCACTAAAAGGGTTGGCGACGTGTGCAGGTCTTTGTGCGAACCGGTGGCTTAAAATCTCTAATAGGGTTTCATAACAGAACGCTGAATGGAACGAGTCTGAGCATGTGTTATACTGTATCCGTAATCTGCCTTTCATTCAGACCGCAGAAAAAAAATATATATATATAAAATAATGCATTCATACATGACTCATATTGCCTTTATTGTAACAAGAAGGCTTTTCTCAAATTAGCTCCTTGACTTTTTTACTGATTTATGATAAGGTATAGTGTAGAGGAAGTCTTTCGGCATTAATACTCGGCCTTCTGTTCTACATGCTAGTAATGTTCGGCTAAATGTTCCATTGTCATTGAATATAGGCCCTATTAATACATGTACATTTAATAGTTATTATTTGAATGGCTTTTCAATCCTAGCATCATAGTTATGGAAATAAAGGGCAAAGATGAAGCTGTCAGGGGTCTAAGGGTTTGAACTGTTACATGCAGTTTGATGGCAACATTTTAGCTGTCAGATTCACAGAGAAATCAGTCAAGTTATGAATGTTATGTCAAGATGACACATAATGGTTCAGTCTCATGTGACATCTAATTTGCTGCCTATTCCCCTCATGTTATTATCAAGTGTTCAATACATGGTGTGAGCAGACGTCCCAATGAAATAGAGACAGTCCCAAGAAAGTTTGTGTTGGGATGCTCATTAGTTTTATACTGGCATCTTTTTCTATCGTGAGAAACCAGCAGCAGTGTGATGTCATAATGTAAATATTAATACGATACAAATTTCGATACATTTATTCTAAAACTGCAAGAAATGTAGCAAAATATATGAAATTATTTACATTATGGTAACACTACAGATATGAAGTTGAGGGACATGCAGTAACTTTTCCTTAAAATGTCAGAAAATATTTATTTTTCGTATATAATTAATACATTCATGTTTAACTAAATCCATTTTCGTTGTACAAGCACTTATTGGTGTATAAAGTTATTTTGTTGCAATTAAATCCCAGGATATTTCTTACAGGTATGAGCGAGAAATGACAGTTGTGTTGCACATAATATGTCTCAAGCTCAATAAAATATGTATTTTATAAGAAAAATTAAACTTTTATCAATGCACAAATTACTTACAAGTTACATAATACAAATGTGCACTTTTACGATTTATTGGTATTTAAAGTTGATAAATACTTTTGAATTTAAGGGACACCTTCAAATGAAGAATTCTAACATGCCAAAGTCAAGGCATCACTATTGTTCTCTTGCATACTTATTATTATGCTTATTCTTATTCCACACAAAGTTTGGCGCACTACTCCTCCCGTGGCTTTTGTCACAGAACCCTGAGTGAGGCCTCAAATCGTGCGTCTCTCCCTCTCTCTCTCCCTCAGAGGATTTATATTATCAAGCAGCCAATAAGTAATGACCTAAAATCTTCATAGCCACACCCTAAAACATGTTACAAATATGCTAGCATCATGCTAACACATGCTAGCAACGCCTAGCGAAGTGCTAAAACATGCTAAAAACATGCTAGCATCATGTTAACACGTTGACATTGCCTAGCGAAGTGCTAAAACATGCAAAAACGTGCTATCAACATGCGAACACAAGCTGGCATTGCCTAGCGAAGTATTAAAACATGCTAAAAACGTGCTAACATAGGCTGACTTCGCCTAGCGAAGTGCTAAAACATGCTAAAAACATGCTAGCATCATGCAACACATGCTAGCATCGTCTAGCGAAGTGCTAAGACATGCTAAAAACGTGCTAGTATCATGCTAAACGTGCTAGCATTGCCTAGCGAAGTGCTGAAACATGTTTAAACCATCATGAAAAACACATGCTAGCAACATTCTATGACCATCATTTTAGTGCTTAGCAACAACTTATTACATGCTATTTGACGAGTTTTGCCACGGCAAGCACCACTCACATTTTCTTCAGGAAATGTACCCATCTAGTTTTATGTTTATATATATATAAACAATTACATAAACGATTATTAATAAATAAACATAATTAAAATAACTTTTTGTATGTTATTAAGTGTAAATATTTATAACATAGATTTTTATATATTTAAAAATATTTATAATACAGTGCCCTCCACTAATATTGGCACTCTTGGTTAATATGAGCAAAGATGTTTTTATTGTTTATCTTTTTGATCTTTCATTCAAAATATTATCAAAAGCCTAACCCTAATCCTCTAATGGATATCAAACAATTAAAAAATATATTTTTGTTTCACGTGTGGCACAATTATTGGCACCCTTTTATTCAATACATTGTGCAACCCCCTTCTGCCACTATACCAGCTCTGAGTGTTCTCCTATAATGCCTAATGAGGTTGGAGAACACTTGGCAAGAGATCTGAGACCATTCCTCCATACAGAATCTCTCCAGATCCTTCAGAGGTCCATGTTGGTGGACTCTCCTCTTCAGTTCACCCCACAGGTTTTCTATGGGGTTTCAGGTCATTAGACTGGGATGGCCATGGCAGAACCTTGATTTTGTGGTCAGTGAACCATATTTATGTTGTCCTGCTGGAAGTTCCAACCATGGCTCATTTGAAGCTTTCTGGAAGAGGCAGTCAGGTTTCTGATCTGTTGGTATATGATAGAGTCCATGATGCCATGTATCCGAACAAGATGTCCAGGACCTCTGTCATTAAAAACAACCCCACAGCATATTTAATTGTGGCCATGTGGTACTTTTCCATATGGCTACCTCTCTGTGTGCGCCAAACCCATCTCTGGCGTTTGCTGCCAATAAGCTCTGTTTTTGTTTGATCTGACCAGAGAACATGGTCCCATTTGAAGCTCCAGTAGTGTCTGGAAAATTGAAGTCAATTGAGTTTGTTGGATGATGAGAGCAGAGGCTTTTTTCTTTAAACCCTCCCAAACAACTTGTTGTGGTGTTGGTGACATCTGATTGTAGTTTTGGAGACTTTCTGACCCCAAGACCCAACTAATTCCTGCAATTCTCCAGATGTGATCCATGGCCACTCGAACCATCCTCCTCACTGTGCGTGGAGACGACATAGACACACTTCCTGTTCCTGTCCGATTCTTAATATCTCCATTTGATTGGAACTTCTTAAATATTGCCCTGATGATGGAAATGGGTATTTTCAATGCTTTGGCTATTTTATTTTAGCCACTTCCCATTATGTGAAGATCAACAACCTTTTGCTGCACATCATAACTTTATTATTTGGTTGTAAGATGTATGATGGATTGATCCATTTTCATGGATGTCTTGGGTATTTTGGCTTGTGTTACACCTCGTATATTTATACCCCTGTGAAACAGGACGTCATGGCTGAACAATTTCATGTTCCTAGTCACCCAGGTGTACTAAAACATGTAAAATATGAATGGGTATATACTTGTATAATATAATATAATAAATATATATTAGGGCTGTCGATTTAACACTTTAATTCAGTGTTTAATTTTACAAAAAATTACACGCTGAAACAATTTACTCAATTAATCGCACCATAATAAGAAAGATTCATGAGAAATGCAAGCTTGTAGTACCACCTGTTTACACCAGAGGGCAGTAAGTGAAACTTCAGCTGTATGAGCAACACACAGTTTATACAGTGAAGAAAACACTTCAGCAGATATATATATATATTAGGGCTGTCAATCGATTACAATTTTGAATCAAAATAATGACATGGTGTCCCGATTAATTAATCGCGATTAATCGCATATACAAATATTTGCTGAGAAAGCCCCTCATATAACAATAGCACAATATATAATGATTATACATATTTATATCAATATATAATTATACATAGTTATCTTTAAATATTTAAAAATTATATATATATATATATATATATATATATATATATATATAATAACAAATATTCAGATAAGTAAAATGCTTTACATTCTTGTGGCAGAAGAGTTCATCATTGATAAGACAGAAAGCGGCTTTAGAATACAATGTATTGTTTAACTACCATATTATTGATCATATTATTGATCATAAGTCAATCATTGACACACAGTTCATCAATCCATTACACAAGTGAATTTGTCAATCAGTTGGAGATTTATTATGAGGGCTTGTTTAAGGACCCGTCAATGTACACCTGCGTCAGACATTCTTGTGTAGCGTCTCGGGTGTGTTGAGTCATAAACATACATTGTTAGGTCACTGTGTCAAGTTAAATATAGTTTAATACTTAGAACACACCTTGAGATCCATTAGTTTGGATTTGCGCTCCATCAAGTGTTTTGAAAGCAAGAATGTAACGCATGTTTGTGTTGTTGCTGCTGAAGTGTTTCTTCACTGTATAAACTGTGTGCTGCTCATACAGCTGAAGTTTCACTTACTGCCCCCTGGAGTAAACAGGTGGTACTACAAGCTTGCATTTCTCAGGAAACTTCCTTATGGTGCGATTAATTGCGTACATTTTTTTAACACCTTATTTTTTGTCAAATTAATCGCACTGAATTAACGCGTTAAATCGACAGCCCTGATATAAATATATATATACATTTTAAATATTTAAAGATAACTATGTATAATTATATATTGATATTAATATGTATAATCTTTATATATTGAGTTATTGTTATATGAGGGGCTTTCTCAGCAAATATTTGTACATGCGATTAAATGCGATTAATGTCATTAATTCGATTACAAATTCACAGCCCTAAAATATATATATATATGTATGTATTTTATTTATTTCGTTTTTTTTGTTTTGTTTAATGTTTTAATATATTTTATAATTTATAGTGCCAATAATTGTGATAAAACTTGCAGTTGTTTGACATCCTTAAGAGAATAGATTTGTTCTAGAAATTTTTTTTTTTTTTGTATAAATATATAATATATATGGGTTAAATATATTTATATATATATATATATATATATATATATATATATATATATATATATATATTTTACAATCATTTAAAAAAAATGAATTAAATAAAATTCTAAATTAAAGTAGTATTTTATGTTATAATGTTATATCAAATATAAAAATGTATAATACATTGTATGTTTATGCTTTAAAAAATATTTACAACAAATAAATAAATGCTAATGAAATAAAATGCTAAATTTAAATGATTAAGTATTAATGACCGCTTTGGTAAGAAGTACAGATATATTCACTTATATTGGATTTGTAAAAGCAGGGATATTTTTACCACTTTGGTGTTTTACTTTCCTCAGTATATATCAGAAATTGAATTTTGTTGCTGGTTTTGGATCTCTGCAGAATTTAGTAAAAAATATTTTATTTTGTTGTGTATGCATTTTGTGTCTCACGTGTCTGTGTGTTTGTTGTGATAGGGAGCAGCCCATCTTCAGCACACGAGCTCATGTGTTTCAAATCGATCCCGCCAGCAAACGCAACTGGATCCCCGCCAGCAAGCATGCGGTCACCATCTCGTTCTTCTATGATGCAAACAGACACGCCTACCGCATCATCAGTGTGGGAGGGACAAAGGTGAGCGTCTCTCTGTAGTTTAGAGCCGTCTGATCTGCCTTTAGGTAGAAGAGTGTGGAGAGTCTATGCATGCTCCAAAATCTGTAAATCTGGTTATTCATACAGTTTCATCTGTATGAATAACATCAACTTGGATATATATAACCTGCAAACATGGTTACATAATCTGTAACCATATTGGCATGTTATGGTATGTATTGATCAGCATTGCTTGACGCTTCTATCCAAAGCGACTTACAGTGCACTTATTACAGGGACAATCCCCCCGGAGCAACCTGGAGTTAAGTGCCTTACTCAAGGACACAATGGTGGTGGCTGTGGGTATCGAACCAGCAACCTTCTGATTACCAGTTCAGTTCATTTATATTGTCGAGCCGGTTCTCGGCAATATAAATAATAGTTTTAATGATAAATTGAAGCAAAAGACACAAACACACACATGACGGTCAGCTGCCTGTAAACAATTTCTCTCTCCCGCACCACCATCTGCAATCGGCCTTTAACCCTCTCGGAGGCTTAATTAGCCTGATAAGGGACCGGGTGTGTAACCTCACGACCTGGCCCCACCCTCCGCCCTGTCACAATGACTTACTCGTCAAAATTGTATCCTCGGCTGGATCAAGTCTCTCTTCAAAATACAAACGTTCACCATTTGCATTGATCGTCTCGGGACTTTAGCATATGAATGGCGCCCTCTGCTGGTGGGTGTGATCACATTAGGGATAATTAGCTGAGTCAGGAGAAACCTTACATCGCTTTGTTTCATACAGATTACATTGCAGGAGATTATTTCTTTTAAATTTGAATTGTTTTATTTAAAAGTAGACATTTTAAGCTTTCTTTAGACACATGTTTCATGTTTGTGTGATAAGTATTCGCGGAGTTTCAGTTCATTTTTGTGACGTGTTTCTGAAATCTGCTCGAGAACACAAAGACTGCTGAACGGTTTTGTTGTTATTGTGAGTGTACACAAATAAAAGTAGACCCTTTATAGTCTCTACTGATGTCTTACACTTATCTATATGCCCCAAAATTAGTATTTTATGTTGTTTCCGCTGTAATGACGAACATATCCAGCAGGACGCGCCGGTGCGTTGAAACCATAGACTGTAAAAAAAGATGGACGACCCCTTCGCTCTCCATTGGTGAGAACTGAAGCCGCCAGTGTCCCGATATGGCGCTGACATCTTGGGACTTGAGTCTGCGCAGTTGCGATTTCGGGACCAGACCTGCGCAGTAGTGAGCAGGAAGTAAAGCCGCGAAATCAAGGTCCCGCCCTCACTCTCGCTGAATCAATCGCAAGGACACGCCCCTGCACTTTTGACTTTTGACTTATGACGGTGTGAAATAATGAAGTATAGAAATTTACATATTAAATTTAAAGCTCCAGTCTCCTCAGTCCTCCGAAGATCCCGAAAAAAAGTCAGTTGGTGCTTCAGTGACTACTTCGCTCGGAGAACCTGTCAATCACAGCTGTCAATCATGATGTCACAGCACTGTGGCACACTTTTCATTGCATGTTGTGTATTTTAACATTTACTATTAATATAAGCATGCTCTAATTTTGTACTACACATTTTTGACAAATGTAGTAGGTCATCCGGGTATTCTATGCATTCAGAAAATGTGCATACTGTACACAGGAAATATTGCATACTGTAAAAGTTTAAGCCGTTTGGTAGGAGCACACAGATGCAATATGCCAGGAAATCTGACTCCTGGAATGAAAAAATGAGACTTAATAATGTAATAAAACCCCTTCACTGCGAGCTGCTACAGCCTTTTAGATTCGATCATCAACTAGATGTGACTAAATACGCCATACAAAAGGATTTACCCCAAACTGGAGGTTAATAGTGATCCAACACCTGATATAATTTTACATTTACATTTATGCATTTATCAGACGCTTTTATCCAAAGCGACATACAGTGCACTTATTAAAGGGACAATCCCCCCGGAGCAACCTGGAGTTAAGTGCCTTACTCAAGGACACAATGGTGGTGGCTGTGGGGATCAAACCAGTGACCTTCTGATTACCAGTTATGTGCTTTAGCCCACTACACCACCACCACTCCACTCTCTGATATCAGAGAGATTCAGACTGAATGAATCTTTAACCATTAGAGGTGGTAATTCGTGGGGACATTGTGTTAAGATATTGTTTCCTTATCTGTGCCACGATACAATAATATTGCAATTCTGTAGTTGCCATTTGCAGTCCGTTCTGCATAACGCGGCAGCTCATTTTAGCTGATCTCGGCCCAATTCGCGGCCGATCCACCGGCCAGTCCGCCCCTGATTGGCCCCAAAGTTCGTCGGCCCACTGGGAAAATGCCTGGAATGCCAGATTACCAGTCCAGCCCTGGAAACGGCGTATTCACAATGCAAGTCACGCATCCTGACCGGCACTTAACTTGGTTCAAGTTCACGTCTGATTATCATCATGATGCATCTTTTTTGTTATCGTTCACCAATAAACCCTTCGTCAACAACAAAAGATTGTGAGGTAAAATATCACTTCACAAAGCAGCATCTACACAAGCCTTTTATTAAGAATCGAAAGCGGGCTGTTTAAATCAGTCCTTCTATTTGTTTGAAGAAACATGACTTCGTGGTGATCAATACATGTTGATGGGGCCAATCAAACCTGTCCGTCCTGCTCGGCCAACTAGAAACTAGATGGAAGTGTTGATCAATGAGGAGGAAAGGTAAGATGAGCCGGTGGGGTAAATTGAGCCACCCAGGGCCACCGCTGGACAGTTTGATGCCCTAAAGGGGGAGGGGGGGGGATTGGGTATTATAGGGAGGTTAGGGGTTCGCGTGATTTGAGCGCGAAGCGATCGTCTGTGTTCCGCAACTGCTTTCGGGTCCTTGAATTACGTATAACAAACCGAATATTCTGACGTGAACATCACGAGTCTTGTTTTATCTGCACGCTGCAACATTCGCTTGCTTTAATGTTTTACCAAATGTAAGAATGTTGGATCATTTCTCAAGCATATTAGATCATTTTGAGACTCCAAGCACATTTGGATCTGTTTGAAATGGGTTATTCTGTAACTATCTAAATGGTAAGTGGTCTGCACTTATATAGCGCCTTTTTAACCTTAGCGGTATTCAAAGCGCTGCAACTCATTCACCCATTCTCACAGACACACACACACACCATACACCAATGACGTCAGAGCTGCCATGTAAGGCGCTAGCCTGCCATTGGGAGCAACTTGGGGTTCAGTGTCTTGCCCAAGGACACTTCGGCATGTGGAGTCATGTGGGCCGGGAATCGAACCACCAACCCAACCGCTCTACCACCTGAGCCACAGCCGACGCCCCAGCTACATTTTTGTTTCATTTAAAAAAAATAATAATAATAATTTATACAAAATTGGGTTCTGACAAGTGTTATGATTGGCAGACAAGTCATTTTAAGGGGTTGGAAGTGGGACGGAGCGCCGTTATTTCTGGAGTGGTGTGCGGAGATCGGGAGGGTGGCAGCTTTTGAAGGGGTATCTAGAGGATTGGGTAATTTTGGACTTGTTTGTGGGAAAGTGGGACAAATATCTGGAATTTTGGGGGAAGGACAGTGGAGAGAGTGGTGTAGATATGTGTGTTTTATTATATATTATATATTTAATTATTTTACATCTAAAGCGACTTACAGTGCACTTATTACAGGGACAATCCCCCCCGGAGCAACCTGGAGTTAAGTGCCTTGCTCAAGGACACAATGGTGGTGGCTGTTGGGGTCAAACCAGCAACCTTCTGAATACCAGTTATATGCTTTAGCCCACTACGCCACCACCGCTCCACTCTATTTTATTTTGTAATATTTGTTTTTGTGTGTCTATAAATCATGTGGGACCACTGGGGTGTTGTGGGTGGGGTCGGGGATTGGGAGTGGGGGGGTAATATTGATTCGGTTTGTAAATGTTCTTGCTTTTATTTGTTAATATATGAATCAATAAAAAACATTTTATATGAGTTTTTCAATGGCTGATTCCAATTGCCAATATGTGAAAAACAAGGTGGTCCATATAATGGTATAACACTAGCTAAAATGAACTTATTCTGCAGAATATTTACTAAAAATTCACAAAAAGTGGTCAAATATTGGCTGATCCCTCGTGTGTGTGTTTATTGGGTGTTTTACAACAACAAGGTGTAAACGGATTGCATCTTTGTACAGTTTTAGTGGTTTGTTATGCTTTTCATTAAAATCATCTGACGTTTTTTAGATTCTGACCCTATGTCAAGGTTTGAACATAAACCGTCTGACACCTTACTCGATTACTAAAGATCTTCTCTTACGCTTATTAGATTTGATCATAACTCTGGCTCCAGCCAGACTGCTAACCGGAAAGATGACTTCCTTTACTTAAGGGTCTAGACTATAGCAGTTAGTACTGATGTTCTCTTTAAAGCTACACGTGGAACATCTTGTACTGCAGACGTAGCATTATTAGTGACATGCTTTTGATTACCACAGAACATAATATGCACAGTCTGTAATGCTAAGCATAAGTCATGTTTACACTGATGCACTTTCTCGAAACGGTAAGTGCATTTATATGCACGAGCTTATACGATTATACCCGATAACCCGACAACGCACGTGGTCATGTAAATGCATTAAACCGTGTTCCTTCACCGGCGTAAGGTCATAAACAGTCGAAACAATAAAAGGATCAACACACTTTGATTTTTGCTCATGAGCTGATTTCACGTTCCTTTACCGGCATTTTACCGGAGTGTTATGTGCATGACTGCTTGTGTTTTTACATCAAAAGATTGATTGAAGTCTCATGTAAACATGTAAGGTGCTAGCCTGCCATTGGGAGCAACTTGGGGTTCAGTGTCTTGCCCAAGGACACCTCGGCATGTGGAGTCGTGTGGGCCGGGAATCGAACCACCAACCCTGTGATTATTGTCCGACCCGCTCTACCACCTGATCCACAGCCGCCCCATTATTTTGTTGACAAGTCAACTTGTAAGCCAAATTTTCTGACAGTTTTGTGTGATTGTCACTCTCTCTCTGTAGGCCATCATTAACAGCATCATCACTCATAACATGACATTCACAAAGACGTCTCAGAAGTTCGGTCAGTGGGCAGACAGCAGAGCAAACACCGTGTATGGCCTCGGATTCGCCACAGAGCAGCAGCTGCACCAGGTTCTATTGCTTGAAGGCTAATAAAGTTAAGATGGATTAATAAACAACAATGTATGAGAAATAAAATGTTTTTTAGCTTTTACACAGATGACTTGTTCATATGTGCTTGCATCGGTGTGTACTTGCATAAGTGTCCATTTGATTGTAATGCATTACCAGTGTTATGGTTTTGTGGTTGTAGTTTGCAGATCGTTTTAAGGAGGCAAAGGAAGCTGCACGGATGGCCAGAGAGAAGTCGCAGGATAAGATGGAGTTGAGCAATGCAGCTCTAAGTATCGCAGCTCCTCAGGTATGTCATCATATCACAACACAAACACAAACCCACTTATTATGTAAGCAGCATCTTAAATACTTCTGCACTGCTCTATGCCATTTTGTTGTGTACATCATCTGAGTATTGTGTTCACACTAAAAATGCGATGAGTACAGTGATATCCTGATGATGTACTTCTTCAACCAAAATAACAGTGTGTGTAATGTTGGACACTTCATGCACTCTAGGTAGCAGAAGGGGCGGGGTTACCTGGCCTGGTAAAACAAAAAAGCTATCTAAAACACTTTAGTAACTACATAGCAACACCCATCATTGGCCTAGCAACCACCCAGCACCTTAGCACCCACCCAGAACACCAAAAACACATTAGCAGCTGCATATCAATGCCCTGGCAACCACCCACAACTCTCATATCAACCCCCAAGCAATGGCATTGCAACAATCCAGAACACCTTAGCAACCACAAAGCCACACTCTGGCAACCACACAGAACACATTAGCAACCATATAGCAATGCCCTGGCAACCACTCAGAACACCTTAACAACCGCATAGCAATGTCCTGGCAACAAGCAATAACACCCTAATCGACCCCCAAGCAGCAACATAACAATCATCCAGAACACCTTAGAAACCTCATAGCCATGCCCTGGTAACTACCCAGAACACCTTAGCAACCACATAGCAATGCACTGGAAACCAAACAGAACACCTTAGAAACTGCATACCAATGCCCTGACAACCAGGTATAAAACCCCATTCAACCTCCAAGCAACGGTATAGCAACCATCCAGAACACCTTAGCAACTGCATAGCCACACTCAAGCAACTACCTACAACACATTAGCAACTGTTTGTCAATACCCTGGCAACAACCCACAACACCCTAACCAACCCCCAAGCAATGCCATAGCAACAACCCAGAACACCTTAGCAACCACATAGCCACGCCCTGGCAACCATACAGAACACTTTAGCAACCACATACCGATGGCCTCAATCACCCAAAAAGTAATGGTATAGCAAACATTCAGAACACCTTAGCAAGTATCGCATAACATCGCCCTGGCAACCCCCCAGAACACCTTATCATCCGTATAACATGCCCTCGCATCCACCTAGAGCACCATAGCAACCGCATAGCCAACCCAGAACACCTTAGCATTGCATAGCATAGCAATGTCCTGGCAACCAGTCACAACACCCTTATCAACCCACAAGCAATGGCATAGCAACCATCCAGAACACCATAGCAACCACGTAACTGCACTCTGGCAGCCACTTAGAACACTTTAGCAACCACGTTGCAATGCCCTGGTAACCATCCAGAACACCTTAGCAACTGCATAGCATAGCCCTGGCAACCACTCAGAACACCTTAGCATCTGTATAACATGCCCTAGCAACCACCTAGATCACCTTAGCGACTGCAGAGCCATGCCTTGGCATCCACCCAGTACACTTTAGCAACTGCTTATCAATGCCCTGGGAACCACCCACAACACCCTAATCAACCCCCAAGCAACAGCAGAGCAACAATCCAAAACACCTTAGCAACCACATAGCAACACCCTGGAAATCACCCAGAACACTTAGCATTTGAGTTTTTCACGGGCAAGTACATTTCACATTTTCTTCAGACATTTTACCTATATAATGAAGTTTTGCTTCTATTCTGTACATGACAAATGTTTCATCCTCCTGTTGCTGTGATAAATAATGGGTTACTGTAATCCAAGAGCCACCTCAGAACAGACACAGACAGAGAGAGAGAGAGGGGAATGACCTGGGTCACTCATCGCACTGGGAAGTGAGGGAGAACTAGGACAGAGATATAATTATCTTCTGCTGTCCTGCCTCTCTCTGTCTCTCTCTCTCGCTCTGCTCTCTCTCTCTCTCTCTCTCTCTCTCTGTCTCTCTCTCTCTCTCTCTCTCGCGCGCTCTCTCACGTCGAAGTGTTTGTCTTTTCAGGTCAGTAGGCTGTTAAAGTGCAAACAACCAATCTCAGTGGCAAACACCTCTCACCTTTGATGAAAACCAAATTTCACACACATTTCTCCCACAATATGCTTTGGTTTAGTTTTCATCATGTCACGTATACGGGGCTCCCTTGGTCAGGGAATTTCACAGTTGTGATTTGCATGCTTTTAAAAGTCATTGAGATTAATTGAGCGTGTGTGTGTACTCATTGTAAATTATGCATAATGTCTTGTGTTTAATATATCATACTGTATATCAGCCTTTAATACAGTTTATGCTGAAATCGTATTACAGTATAAGGAATATAACAGAACAGTATATACAAAACTGATTACAGTAAAGTTCATCTAATGAGAATCACTATTTGTAATAACGGGGGTTAAAAAAATCTCACAAGTAACACATTTAAATTCACATAATGAGAGTTTGTTGTGAAAATGATCTGGGAACATGCACTTTCAAAGTGCTCTTAGTGCAGATCTACACATGTAAATGTGAATCTGTTTTCATTCTCTCTCAATGCTTTCAAACTGGACTCTGTCAGTTCTCACAGGTGAGTTTCACATTTACTCGCATGAGCTTTCAAACGGAGTTCTGCGGTTGCTACATTTTTTTAAACATCTAATCCCGGATAGCTTCGTCCTATCGGCCTGCTTTGTCGTTGAGCAGGGGTTCGAAGATTTTGGCAGCTGCTGTAGATGCAGACAAGGGGTTTGTGCTTTATCACACTTTTCCACACACATCACGTGTCCCGTGAGCTGCACAATCGAGTGGCTCCCACGGTGAACCCTGTGGCATCATCTGCCACTGCAGGAGCAAATAAATCAGGTCATAATGACACATGAGAGGTTTTCTCCCTTCACCATATAAGACTAATTATATTCCATACCTGCAGTGCTTTAAAGAGAGTTTCAAAAGATGCAGATAAAACTTAAATGCACTATGACAACTGCTGTGAATCTTGTTCTATGATCATTTCATCAATGGCCTATTTGTTTGAAATCCGCTGAGATGTCCTGATGTTGAAGTTTGAAACTGTTGTTGTCCGTGTTAAAAGCCTCGCCAGTCTTGTTTCAAGAACCAGCCAGTGTGAGTCAGCGACATGCTGAGCTGTAAATGTGTGTCTGGATGTGTTTGATGACTTTGTGTGTGTGTGTGTGTGTGTGTGTGTGTGTTGTAGGATCTGTCTGATGAGCTGCAGTCTCCTCCGGTGATGTGTGTGAATGGTCCGGAGGACAAACTCTTCAGGAGTCAGAGCGCCGATATCACTTTGTCCTCAGAGAAGGAGCGCATTAAAAAGATGCTCTCGGAGGGGTAAGACGATACCGCGCCTCCTGTTTGCACGTTCTCTCACTAGACGGCTGTACAGACCACATTTGTGGAAAAATATTGGAGATGAAAGTGTGTGACATCACAACATTTATAACACCATAATGGCTCTTTTCCTGCCTGGAATGGCCCGTAAAATGCCACTTTACCTTGTGAATGGTTGTAACATTCACATTACATTCGGTTTGATTCATCATGGTTCTTTGTGAAAGTGTTATCTCTAAGGACAACATTTCTGAATATGTTTTTTTATGTTAGTGGTGTTTGCTAAGGCAGGCATTACCATTACTTTCTACATAACGGTACTTAAGAGTTGTTTTCAAAATTACAGCCTAGATTTTTAACTTTTGTGCTACTGATATGAATGATACCTCAAAGTGTAGAGAAAGGGGTGCTGTTACTTTTCAAAATGATCAAAGTTTGACTCACAAAAGACAATTAGCATTTTCGAGCCAAGGGCTCCCTCGTGATTTTCCTATGGGTTTTTATAATGGCCGTTTTGGATTTAATCACCCTAATGGAGAATGGCATGGTCCCCAATCAGCCTGATGGGGTGACGAGAGAGAGAGGAGAGAGAGAAGAAGCTCACTCACCGGTTCTCTGATGCGGCGTCGCGTGGCCCCGACCACTCCTCCACACTGTCAGGTGGACGACAGCCGCTCCGACCTCCGACCCCCAGCGGACAGAACGCACCTCCGCTTTTCTGGCAGCACGTGGGGACACTCCTCCTGGTTGCTCGCGGACGGCGGTCTTCTCTCGACTCCTCTGCATTTCTGGGGGACGGCAGAGCTCTCCTCCACCACTGGCAGCGGCTCCATCGCTCCAGGCTGTCGGGGAGTCCAGTCCCCACTTGCCCCGTGGACGGCGGCCGTTCTCCGCATCCGGGCAGTCAGGCTATTCCGTCTCCCGTCGGATGGCAGCGGCGCTCCCCTGGGTGGACGGCAGTGTCGAGGACTCTACGACGGGCATCCCTCCTCCTTCCTGGGTTTCGGCACCAGTGTAAGGGGATTAATGGAAGGAGGAGGCAAGAACGGGCTTAACAATATAAATAATATTTAATTAAATACAAAGACAAAGACAAACACATTGAGAAGCAGCTGCCTGTAATTCTCTCTCTCTCGAACTGTCGTCAACGGCCGCCTTTATCCCTCGCGCATCCGATCAGGCTGATTGGGGGCCGGGCGTGTGTCATTCCATGTCTTGCCATTATGTCAAACACAGTTGAAAGTTATTATTATATATATACTGTATATATATATATATATATATATACAGTATATATATATATATATACTGTATATATAATAATAATGTTTATGTATTCTCTCTCTGCAGGTCCATCTGTGAGATAAATCTTGAAGCAGAGTTCTTCACATTACAGGACAATAACGCTAAACTTGTGGCCGCGCTGCATGAGGCTAACACTAACGTTGAGCAGTGGAAGAAACAGCTGTCGGCGTATCAAGAGGAGACGGACAGATTACGAGACCAGGTGAAACTATAAACGTTATCTTTGTTTTCCACTTCAATCAGTATAGCACTTAAAGATGCTGACTATCACCCCTGGAGTCGTGAGATTGAATCCACGGCGTGCTGAGTGACTCCAGCCAGGCCTCCTAAGCAACCAAATTGCCCCTGTTGCTAGGGAGGGTAGAGTCACATGGGGTAACCTCCTTGTGGTCGCTATAATGGTTCTTGCTCTCGGTGGGTGCTTGGATGCCGCAGAGAATAGCGTGAAGCCTCCACATGCGGTAACGCGCTCAACAAGCCAGGTGATAAGATGCGTGGATTGACCTTTTATGCAAATGTTTTTATAGTGCCCCTAGTGGCAACACTGAGAATGCAGCGCATGTTTGCTTTATGAATTGCTTTCGGTTTTCTATCTATTTCAGAACACAACAACGTGTGAAATTTAGCTTGCATAGCTAGAAGTGTTCGTAGAGCATGTTTTGGCCATATGCTCAAATTTAAGTCAAAGAAATTTCAAGAAATTGTGACTCTTCATCGATCCAAACAGCATCGTCATCATCACTCTCTTGCAGTTCTCACCGGTTTCTCTCATTATCACTTAACAGCCAAGAACACGACAAGTGTGTGAGTTAGGTAGCTGTCTCTCTCTCTCTCTCTCTCTCTCTCTCACAGAATAGGCTACCAGGTGGCTGAAAATGGTTCATGTCTCAAGGGACGAGAGAGAGCGTCCGAGAGAAAGACAGAAAGAGAGAGAGAGAGACACGGGGTGGTGGTTTGTAGGACAGCAATATCCTACTTTCAATGGCCTAGTTAGAAGGAATGAAATATCACCAGGGGAGCTGCCAGACCCTCGTTTGAGAAACATTTTTGTGCTTTACATGGTTAAAAATAAGTCAGTCTGTCTTAAGACACTCCAAGTAGCAATGATCTTTAGGAGGTGCTCTTTTTTCTCCTGAGTGAGTGTGTGTGTGTGTGTGTGTGTGTGTGTAATTGGTGATTAATACGGCTTTTTTGGTAATGGTCTGCACTTATATAGTGCCTTTTTTAACCTTAGAGGTTACCAAATGCTTTACACTGTGTCCCAATTCACACACACACTCACACACACCAATGCACCAATGTTCACAAATGCATGGTGCCAGCCTGCCATTGGGGTTCAGTGTCTTGCCCAAGGACACTTCAGCATGTGGTGTCATGTGGGCCGGAAATCGAACCTTCAACACTGTGATTAGTGGCCGACCCGCTACACCACCTGAGCCACAGCTGCCACATTGTGATTTGTGCAACAAAAAAAGTCTCCTCTAAGACCATGTCCACACTAATATGTTTTTGGTTGAAAACTCAATTTTCCATTTTTTTACATCATCACTTTCCAAAATGTGCAGTGCTTGAGTGCTTCTATTCTCATTGGATGGTAATGCTGTTCCAGTTTTGAACTCAGTATTTTGAAACAGCCCAACATTATGTGACCAAACAAAATTATGAGCTTTATTACACGTTTGGCAGCAGTTCCAGTGAAATGTCCAGCAGGGGGCGCCATAAGTGAGTGAAATGGTGTCGGAATCAGACGTGGTTTTAAAGTGAACGTTAGATAGGGGTTTAAATTAAAGCGTACATCCCAAACCTAAAACATTAACCTAAACCTAACCAATAGTGTGCTAAAAGGAAATGAGAGGTAAACAACACAGACATCCTCACCCTTAACCAACACTAAACGTAACCGATAGTGTCCAAAAACTAAATGAGAAAACCACGTCATTTCGTTTGAATACTATGACTCTTCCGTCTCACGTGTCAGCTTGTGCACATCGCTGGGTATGTGCCTCTGTCTTCCGAGTCCATAGTCCAACACTCTATCAGGTGAGCTACCGCGCAAGCTAATCCTGTTTCACATCGCTAGACAATCAAGTGTGTTCTTAGTTGGCTGTTATTTTTATGCTTCTTTCTGCATTTTTGCCTTCAATGAGGACAGAAAAAATCCTTGACGCTGGAAATTAGCCACATTGCATCCGAATATGACACAGTGTAAAACATTTACCCTCATTTTCCATCTAATGTCATTTGATAAAACATTATTCAAATATAATGTTTAAATAATGATATGCATAATATGTATGTAGGACTGCAGACTGGCTTTGATGATGGCCATTCTGCTAGATATTCTGCAGGGTGTCTAGTTTTAATGACTTTATGGATCAGATGTAACCCAGAGCAGACAGTTTGTTTGTTAAGATATGGACAAGCTGGAGAAAAACAGGTATGAGTCATTAATTTCCTGCTTTTATCTGAGCCTTCAAAAGATCACACATGTTCTACAATAACTGTAATATCAACAAGAAAGCCTGTTGCTAAGGTGGACCCGGACCCGCTTTTTAAAGATTCTTGGAGGTTCTGTGAATTCAAGCTGTAGTGTGTGATTTATGCACCAGTAATGGTGCCAAAGGGGTCAAAAATAATGACTTTTTCATTGCAGACACTCCATTGCATATTAAACAGATTTTTGAGAGAGTTTTTTCATGTTAAAATACTTATTCGTTTGATAAGATTATGAAACATGAAAAAAATTATGAAAATGTATTTGGGTAAATTCTTTATATTTTACATTTACATTTATGCATTTGGCAGACGCTTTTATCCAAAGTGACTTACAGAGCCCTTATTACAGGGACAATCCCCCCGGAGCGGAGAGTTAAGTGCCTTGCTCAAGGACACAATGGTGGTGGCTGTGGGGCTCGAACCAGCATCCTTCTGATTACCAGATATGTGCTCAGACCACTACACCACCACCACTCAATCATTGCATAACGTTCGATGGATGATGGAAAAGGCCAAAGAATACCAGAAGAGTATGTACATGTGTTTTATTGACTACAACAAGGCGTTTGACTGCATCGTTCATGAGAATCTATGGAAAACACTCAAGAACATGTGCGTACCAGACCATCTGACTAGCCTCATCAGAAATCTATATGGTCAACAAGAAGCAACCGTCCGAACGGCACATCTAAACACTGAATGGTTCAGAGTGGAACGAGGCGTCCTGTCACCATTCTTGTTCAACTTGTACGCTGAAACAATCTTCAGAAAAGCCGGACTGGAGAAGGTCAAAGAAGGGATCAAAATCGGAGGGTGAAACGTGAACAATTTACAGTATGCGGACGACACTACCTTGATAGCGGGCACTGAAGAAGGAATGAAGAACCTACTGCGGACAGTTAAAAGAGAGAGCCAGGAAATGGGACTGTTGCTGAACTTCAAGAAGACCAAGGTGATGACCAATGAAAATTACGATCGACGAACCCTTGACCTGGATGGAGACGAAATTGAGGTTATCAACAACTTCAGCCTACTTGGATCAATGATCAACACGAAGGCAACGACTCTGGAAGAAGTGAAACGAAGAATAGCCATGGGAAAATCAACGATGAAATCATTGGACAGAATTTTCAAATCGAAGGACATTTCTTTGCCCACAAAGACACGACTCGTTCACAGTCTCATCTTCCCCATTGTAACATATGGCAGCGAGAGCCGGACAGTCAAGAAACAAGAACAGAAAAGAATCGACACCTTCGAAATGTGGCGCTGGAGACGAATCCTGTCGATACCATGGACCGCGAGACGGACAAACAAATCTATATTGGAGCAAATCAAACCGGACATGTCTCTCGAAGCAAGGATCACCAAACTATGACTTGCCTACTTTGGACACATCGTACGAACAGATCACTCACTTGAGAAGGACGTTATGATGGGACGCATCGAAGAAACAACAAGAAGAAGAGGAAGACCAGCAAACCCGATGGCTCGACACTATCAAGACAACAATGGAGAAGACCTTGGCCCAACTTATCCAACTGGCACATGATCGATCTTCCTACTTGGCTCGGAATCAAGCATAGGGCCTTTAACTAACTCCATTGACTCCACTGATTGATGTATTATGAAGACTACCCCCCAAAACAAATACAGAAATATTTACTTACTGAAAATACTGGCATGATTGAACTGTGTTCACTAATATGGGAAGTTACAAAAAAGTTGTCGACTTGTAAAAAAAAAAAAAAACTATTTCAAGGGGGGGTGGCGTGGTCAAACATTCTTTGTTTGGGAGCTTGGGATCACATGCAAAATCAAGCAATCAAGAAAATCACCCAAAGATTGCTGGCAGCTTCACGATCTGTATTTTTTTTCATTTAATGCATGTTATTGCCATCCTATACAGTACATCATTAGAAAGGTCCACTCCAGTAGATGTTACAATTACAGGGACTTCTGGACACCATGCCATATTATCCTTGTTATTTCTGTTTAAAGCATGGAATGGTCTGCACTTATATAACGCCTCTTTTAACCTTAGAGGTTACCAAAGCGCTTTATACTGCATCTCATTCACCCATTCACACACACACATTCACACACCAATGGCGGCAGAGCTGCCATCAAAGGCGCTTGCCTGCCATTGGGAGCCACAGCCGCCCCTTAGATGCATGAGATTGATTGATGGAACATGTAGTAAATAAATAAATGATTACGGCAATATATGGTTTGTCAATAATTTTCATGCAGTCTTTTGTATATTTAAATGCACTTTACATTGCACTTAAATGTAAATAGCACCTGACACACAGCGCGGCTATTTGCACTCAGAGATTGAAGAAAAACGGCGCCCCCGAGTGCAGCTACAGTGGTGTGTAACAATGGTGTGGACATGCTTTTATTTTATACAGACAACCTGGGTGTGATTCCCCATTTTGCACCACTTTTTACAATCATTATAAATAAAACAAATTATTTAAAGGTTGATTTCCTTGCAATGATTTGGTCATGGTGACAGTTGGGGAGTTGAGAAAAAGAACATTATTTCTACCTCATTTTATGAATAAGATCCACATGAGTTCAGTAAAACTAACTTTTGTAAACACTTGATGATGATTGAAATGTTATATACTGTACAAAGTTGATTATGTGTAATGTTTACGTTCTACATCAATGGCAAAGATGCATGGCGCCAAGATTTATACTATTCTGCACCTGTTACCCCACCTGTTATTTTTATGTATTTTATGATACATTTTGAGAAGAATCTACATCAAAATCATGAGAAGGTTTTCCTCTCGATCGCTTGCTCACATTCACATAAATGCATCTTTTCTACTCCAATAACCGAACATCCCAAATGTACGTATGTATGTACATGAGATATTTATTTACATTATAGCACTATGGGAGTCCTGAAGGCAGTTTAATTGTTCATGTGGAAAATAGCCTGAGGGTAAAAACTGTTCTTGTCTGTGGATGTCCTGGTGCTGAGTGCTCTGTAGCACTGGCCAGAGGGTAACAGTTCAAAGAGGGAGTGGGCAAGGTGTGTGGGGTCCAGATTGATTCTACCAACATGTTTCTTCACTCTGGAGAATTATGGCACTTTTCCACTGCACGTTACAGTTCGACTCGCCTAAACTTTACTCGCTTTACTTTTCTGAGCTTGCATTTCCACTGCTGTTTAGTGCCGCCTCAACGTAGGTGGGATTATAGGCTGATCGTCATAGTTGCACCACCTCTACTGCCGTGACAGCATCTTAAACATGACACTAACTGACCAAAACAATAACACGACCGCTAGCTGTTAGCTACTAGCTCATTGTGTTGCATAAAGCAGTTGTTGCATGGTGGTTTTACACAAGTGTAACAGTTCAATTGGCCTGGTTGTTTTAGAAGCTTCCAGTAGCTGGTCAACTAAATAAAGAGAAGCTTTCAAGCAGAGTAACATAACAAAACCTACCATCCTCCATCGTGGATCAACGCCAGCAGTCCAGGGCACTCTCCCTCCCATTGCTCGCCAGTCTAGATAGCGTCCATTTGGTCGAACCACTTCCACTTTACCTTGATGGTTCTGTAGTCACTTTTAAGATTTTTAACTTTTCCCTACACTGTTGGTAGGTCCGATGGTAGCCGGAGCTCAAAAGCTGAGACACTTCCTGAAAGACTTTATCGTTTCGCTTATCGCTAACGAGAGGAACGTCTGCACCTCGTTTATTGACGATGGCGTGGTTTTGCGCACAGCCATTTCTTTTTACAGAATTCGAAAGTCACTTGAACAAATGATACTGCTATCGCTGTTACTAAAACTTTAAAACTAGCGGTTTGATGTCACGTGTCGGAAATCCAGTGACGCTGGTAGTGACGATTCTCCCTGACCAATCATTGATCTGCAGGATTTTGACGTAGTATCGGCTCAGCTCGCTTGGAACCTCAACCGAGGTGGTACTAAAAAAGTATCAGGTACCAGGTACTATCCACAGTGGAAAACCCCAAAAAAGTGAACAGAGTTGAGTCGAGTTGTACCGTGCTGTGGAGAAAACCCATTACAGGTCTTGGAGGGTGGGCAGGGACACCAATAATCCTCTCATCATTCCTAATGGTCCATTGTAGTTTTATTCTGTCAGTTCCTACTGACAGTTATAGATGAACACAGGACAAGTAGAACTGTGTCAGTTGCTCCTGTGGCAGGTTGATCTTCCTCAGTTGGAGAAGTACAAACTCTGCTGAGCCTTCTTCACAATGGAGTCTATGTGACTATGATGTTATCTTCAGGAGCTTGTAAGGAGCTTGACAGAGGGGCCATCTGCAGTGCAGTCATTCATGCACAGGGAGAAGAGCAGTGGAGAGAGAGCATCCCTGAGAAGCACCAGTGCTAATAGTGAGGGTCCCGGATGTGAGTTTCCCCAGTCTCACTAGCTGTTGCCTATCTGTCTGAAAACTGATGATCCACCGACAGATTGGGGTGGGCATGGAGAGCTGGGTCAGTTTGGCTGAGAACAGATCAGGCATGATACCATTGAAGTCTGAACTGAAGTCCACAAATAGGATCCCTGCATATGTCTCAGGTCTGTTGAGATGTTGCAGGATTTAATGCAGTCCCATATTGACTGCATCATCCACAGACCTGTTTGCTCGATAAGCAAATTGAAGGGGGTCTAGCAGGGATCCAGTGATGTCTTTCAAATGACATCATGACCACAGATGTGAGAGCAACATGTCTGTAGTCATTAAGTCCTGTGATTTTGGGTTTTTTGGGGAATGTAAGGATGGTGGAGCATTTGAAGCAGCAGGGAACTTCACGCTGCTCCAGTGATCTATTTAAGATCTGCGAGAAGATGGGGGCCAGCTGGTCAGCGCAGACTTTCAGACAGGCAGGTGACACACCGTCTGGGCCTGACGCTTTCCTAGTCTTCTGTTTCTTGAATACCTGGCACACATCCTCCTCACAGACCATAAGAGCAGGTTGAGTAGCAGGAGGGGGAAGGAAGAGGGTTGCAGGAGGTGTAAGTAGGTGTGTGAATTTAAGATCAAAGCAGGGGAGGGTTGTGAGACTGGGCTTTTCAAACCTGCCGAAATGTGCAAAACACATTCATGTTGTTGTTGATTCACTACTGAGTGAGGGGGTGGTGTCTTGTACTTTATGTCCTTCAGGCCTCCCACACAGATGCAGGATCGTTGGCTGAAAACAGTTTTTTTAGCATTTCAGAGTAGCTTCTTTTTGCCACTCTGATCTCCTTTGTCAGTGTATTTCTGGCCTTGTTGTACAAGATGCACTTATCCTCACAGAAACGGATATATGATGTCACAGTATCTGTGAGCTCGTCCAGATCTGTGGCTGCAGCTTAAAAATCACTCCAATCAGTGCATTCGAAGCAGGCTTGTAGTTCCAGTTCTGCTTCATTGGTCTTTCTCTTTAGAGTCCTTACTACAGGCTTAGCTGATTTTAGTTTCTGTTTGTAGGTCAGGAGAATATGAACCAGACAGTGATCAGAGAGTCCTAAAACTGCACATGGGATGGAACAATATGCATCCTTTACAGTGGTGTAGCAGTGGTCCAGTGTATTTCTGTCTCTGGTGGGGCATGTGATGTGTTGTTTGTATTTTGACAGTTCACTGGTGAGGTTAGCTTCATTAAAATCTCCCAGAATAATTATAAGAGAATCTGAGTGTTGTTGCTTCGTGTCTGTGATGTGATCACCCAGCTGTTGCAGCTCTGCGTTCACGCATGCTTGTGGCAGGAGGTAAACATTCACCAGAATGAACGAGGAAACATACTGCAGGAAGTAGAAAGGCTCCCAGTTGATGAAGACTGTTTTTAAATTAGGACAGCATATCTTCTTCAAGATCTGTACATCTGTACACCATCTTTTATTGATGAAAACGCAGGTCCCACAGCCTCTTGCTTTCCCGGATGATTCCGCAAAGCGATCCGTTCTGAACAGCTGGAAGCTCGGCAGATGTAACGTGCTGTCCGGGATGGCTTCATTCAGTCCTTATTTATTTGAGTGAGCAGAAGCAGTTTGTCCGCTTTGTTGGCGAGGGAGCGGACATTCGCCAGGTGAATACTCTGCAGCAGAGTCCTAAAGCCGCGTTGAAGGAGCTTTACAAATGTGTCTGCGCACTTCCCTTGCTTGCATCTCTTAGATCGCTTGTAGAGCACCACTGCGCCTCCAACTGTGAGGACAAAACATCCAAACAATCAAACCACCGCCAAAATAATAATCGGGTATGCGCTGCCAATTATTCAGCAGTTCATCCCTGGTGAAACTGATTGGGGAAAGAGTGACAAAAAATATGACAAATAAACTAAAGTAACAAAAATTTTAGAGAGCTCCACACCGAAGCAGCCATCTGCGGAGCAATCTTTCTGTATCTTTTCTGTTAGCAAAGACAAATATACCTGCGTTGTTATAAGCATTGTTTAGACATCATTTATTGAAACATTAATCACCATGGCACGTTGTTACAACCAATACTTTACCTAGTTACTCAAAACCTATTCAGCAGTCCTGATGCACGATTGCTCTGTGGTCTATAGGTGGCAGAACTGGAGGCTCACGGGGGCCCGGGGCCCAGTGACCTGCTGAAAGATGAACTCACTCAATCCCTGGAGGAACTGGAGAACTTACTAAAGGCAAAGGATGAGGTGAGAGCAAGTGTTCACAAATGTCTGTGTGATGGAAAGGAGTGTCCGGCGACCTACAAATTCACTTTTCAGAAAGTTGCTTGTTGAGTTACTGTAATCATTGTGTCTCCAGAGCTTTCAGGACACTGAAAGGATTTACCTTTTTCAACTAGTCTAAATCTTGGCGCGCCGCTGCCGTGTTTCTATAAAGGATTGTGCTTTGTACATGTTTCAGGAAATCCATATTCTTCAGAATAAGAAATCAGACTTCCATGAGTTGGAACAGGAGAGAGAAGAGGCTATACACAGACTACAGGTGCTTCAAAACATCTTAGTACTTCATGTTGTTAATAAACATTATCACATGTTTAAATCATGGCTAAATAAAGTCCTCGTGACAAATGCTTCTATTCTGCATTCCTCCAATTTACTGATATACAGTTGTTTTCATTACCATTTAAAATTTAAACTCAGCAATTCTAGTTTAAAGGAAAATTTCAGGGTATTAAATATTGTGAATATCTGATCAAATCTGTGACATGCTTTCAATTACCACAAAACCAACTTCAATAATTGGAGAACAGTAGTGCACTTACATTGAAAGTGTGTGTACCTGTAGGTTTAAAAAGCCTAAATGTGGAGCTGGTACAGTGTTTTTAATGAAGCGCATTAATTATTCAATTTCAGAGGTCAGGAGCTTCAGTTAATGTTCACATCAACAATCAGAATGGGGATAAATGCGATCTCAGTGATCTGGACTGTGGCATGATTGTTGGTGCCAGACGGGCTGGTTTGAGTATTTCTGGGATTTTCACACACAACAGTCTCTAGAATTTACTCCGAATGGTGCCCAAAATTAAAATTGGTATAATAGTCTATGTTTCATAGCAAGTGCATCACTTTGCATGCATGCATGTTTGTTTTTAAGGGATGCGTCAAAATGATTGTCTGCGTTAATCGGTAATAGACTAATAGAGCTTAAGTTGGTACTTTGAACATTCCTTCAACATATAAAACATTTGGCTTATTTAAATGATCATGGATCATGTTCTCAATGAATTTGAAATCTTTGTTTTTTCAGGAGTTAGAAATGCATAACATTGAACTGGAGCGGCGAGTGCAGAACGGCGAGCAAAACCTCGCCTCCGTGCTGGAAGACCGTGATCGTGCTGAGAACGAGGTGCAACGGGTCATTCAGATTCTCGATGTCAAGATCTTTGACCTCAACGACCTCCGACAGAGTCTGGTCAAACTAATCAGTAAATAATCTGATTGGCGCAGATCAGTCCTGGAGACGCGAGACTGTGAATGCTCATCTCGACGGCCGCCGCAGGAGGCACCCTATCCACTAGAGGGCGTAGTTCAGCTTTTCAAATAGTGTCTGTATGTGACGGGTTTGATGTGCAAGTTTAGTCACAACCGGTGTTGTAAAATGTTCCTAGTCTTGTTTTCTATAGTTTTGTTTCAAAATTGCACTGAAGGACAGATTTCGTTGAAAGCTTAGCTATACATTTCCATGGCATTTCCATGTTGGTACAATGTGGATGTTTGACGTAATGGTACATTCTCACGATTTATCTCACGAGAAGCTTTATTTTTGATACACTAATAAAGTAAAAAAGGCCACTTTACAGTAGCACATGCATAATAAATCTTATTTCAATTACTGTATTAGAAGTTATGGAGTGTAACTGTACAGTATTCCACAATTGGACAATATAATACAATTTCATTCAGTATTGAACTTCGTATTATGCTAACATTACTAACATTTCTGTTTTGGTATAGCCACAGTAACTAGCAAAGGTCTTTGTGACTTATCTTATGAATACATCCACACTAATACGTTTTTGGCTGGTTTATCGCTGTCTAACGTTATTGATTTTCAATGCATGTGGCAATTTATGGAGGAAAACGTTGTATCTAGTGAGGATGAGATGCGTAAACGTAGCGTTTCCAAACTAAAACATGAAAGATTTGTTGATTCAACCATAACATATGAAAGAAATCGCTTCTACTCAGAAACATATTTACAACATTTTTAGCTTTACTTAATTTGCATGAACGTGTACAACACAAAGGATACATTTAGGCCACTTAGAGAGACGCATTAAGTAAATGTTAATTTTGAGTTCTTTTATTTTGCATAAAAATTCATAAAATTAAGATTTTAAGTTATACTAACTCAAACAATCGAGTACAGAAATGAGGTTGTGGGGAATACCCAAAAGTCAAGTCATATTTATTTATATAGCGCTTGTCACAACACACACCCTTTCAAAGCAGCGTTACAGAATATTATGCTATTGAAGTCCTCATTGTGCGTTTATAATGAATAACGAGATTAATATTCATGCTTTAAAAATGGCCCCCATTGAGCAAGCCCAAGGCGGCTGTGGGTAGGAACACAAAACTCCCCAAATGATAGTAGTTAATGGAAAAACATTACCTTGGGAGAAATCAGGCTCACTGTTGGGGGCCAGTTCCCCTCTGGCTAAACAGCTCAAATGAAATGCAAAAATGTGTTATCTATGTGTAGCACAAGTCTTGTTTTAAGTAAACTGAGTAGATGATGGCAGGGACGGATAATGACTTACAAAGGCCCCGGGGCTAATTATCTCCAAGGGCCCCTAGTTTTGATTGTGTATGGGTTTTCGTGCGGGGGGTCACCAAACTGGATCGCTCAACCTTTAAGCCCAGGGTCCCCCCCACCCCGGGCAGTCAAGGGCCCCTGGGCACTGCCCCCATTGGCCCTGTTGGTAATCCATCCCTGGATGTTGGGTAGCCAAATGATTTTGTATGAACTATAAGATTAATGATTAAGTGTCTATTAATTCCATCCCAAATTATTTGCAGAAGTGCATGTAAATGCAATGTCCATTTATTTGGCTGATGAAGGCTTTAGTTGGTATTGATTTATTGTCAGTGTATTCTATAAGAAGAGACTGTAGTCTATGACCAAGATGATGCTGGGGGAGGTCAGCGAGGTGTGCCCTGTAATCGGATTGGAAGCTTGGCGGTTCTTTTCGGTGGAGTCCGTTCTAAGCCCATGGTGCAAGCAGTGGACAGTGAAGTGCCCCAGATCTTGCGTTTAGAGACCTCCAATCCAGGGGTGGATTGGGAAGAGAAATCGGCCCGGGATTTTACATAGAAACTGGCCCTAGTTGCTGTCATTTTCTGCAAATATCTGCCCCCTTTGGCCTATTGTGGCACCGTTTTGGGGCCCGTTCTGCATAACGCCAGTTCTCCTGATGGCCAGACCCAACGGGAAAATGACCGGTATGCCAGATTACCAATCCAGCCCTGCCTCAGTCTATCCTCTGTGAAGTCCTTCGTAGAACACTGAAATACAGTCATTGATTATCTTAGCGCCCCTTGCTGTCTGGTTGGCACAGGATACAGCAAGTAGTCCTCTCTCAACTACACACAGAGCAGTGGAAGTGGGACATCGGGCTTGATCGAAGCTGGATCTGGTAGACTTTGGAAACCTCAGGATATGTACACCTAAGAGAATAAACAGAGAGAATAATACTATCATAGATGCCATTCAACATAAAGTAGATTTATAGAATATGAGAAGTGTTTCTGGTTCCGGCAGATCTGACTAATGCAGCATAACTATGAGTTGAGGGATAGATTAGGTGTATGCCTGGCTGAAGAGAGGAGTCTTTAGGCTATGGACATAAATCAAGAGAGTGTGTCTGAGGCCCGAGCAAGGCTAGGAAGGCTATTCCATACTTCAGGAGCAAAATAGGAAAACGATCTACCTACTTTTGTGGGTTTTGAAATTCTAGGTAATATCAATAGGCCGGAATATTACGATCGTAGTGAACGTGATGGATTATAGCATGATCGGTCACCATACCAAAGTATTTTTGTTTGGTCAAAAGGAAACCGATGGAGTGCGTACTCCAGGTAGGGAAGGAGGTATTGCCCCAAGTGAAGGAGTTCAAGTACCTCGGGGTCTTGTTCACGAGTGAGGGGACAATGGAGCGGGAGGTTGGCCGGAGAATCGGGGCAGCGGGGGCGGTATTGCACTCGCTCTATCGCACCATTGTCACGAAAAGAGAGCTGAGCCGAAAGGCAAAGCTCTCGATCTACCGGTCAATTTTTGTTCCTACCCTCACCTATGGTCATGAAGGCTGGGTCATGACCGAAAGAACTAGGTCACGAGTACAAGCGGCCGAAATGGGCTTCCTCAGAAGGGTGGCGGGCTTCTCCCTTAGAGATAGGGTGAGGAGCTCAGTCATCCGTGAGGAGCTCGGAGTAGAGCCGCTGCTCCTTTGCGTCGAAAGGAGTCAGTTGAGGTGGTTTGGGCATCTGGTAAGGATGCCCCCTGGGTGCCTCCCTAGGGAGGTGTTTCAGGCACGTCCAGCTGGGAGGAGGCCTTGGGGAAGACCCAGGATTAGGTGGAGAGATTACATCTCCACACTGGCCTGGGAACGCCTCAGGGTCCCCCAGTCAGAGCTGGTTAATGTGGCTCGGGATAGGGAAGTTTGGGGCCCCCTGCTGGAGCAGCTGCCCCCGCGACCCGACTTCGGATAAGCGGTTGAAGATGGATGGATGGAAGGAACTTATCTGGGAATTTAATTAGTTGATTTGAGCTCTTTTCAGTATTATGCTGTTTTACTGTAATTGCGTCACCATTAGAGTGATGATTGTTCCCGTTGCTAAAGTAAATTTTTTCATGTGCATGTGAATGTGCGTACCTGAAGTGCAGCTTTATCTGCACCTCTTTGGGGAATCAGGTTTAATGACTGATCTCAGTCATTATTTTCTTTTGAGCCAATAAAACCAAAATTTCCAAGTAAAACAATAAAATAAATGTTCATTTGAAACTACTTACTATTAGTTTTGTGTGACACCTTTTTAAGCAAATAAAATGAACTGATACATTTGTGTGTATGCAATAAAGGTTTGTATATGTAGCATTTTTTGCATCATACTTTTTAAGTAAATTCAACTCGTTTTTTGTATTTATTTAAAAACGCACATCTCGCTACATTTACACCTCTCATCCACACTACAAGAGCGAATCAAAAACGCATCTCTATTGCCGCATACTTTGGACGCAAAACAATGACAATAGGAAACTGAAATGGCTAGTGTGGATGTGGCCTTAAAGTAATAGTTCACCCAAAACTATCCCGGATTGGAAAGAGTCGCCAATGAGCTTGTGCCATTATTTTAGATTTTTAGTTTTTTTCAGTATGTACTCTGTTTGTTAATTATTCTGTTATATGAAGTGGATGTGCTGTGCAGTACAACAGTATCACAGCTGGGTGTGTGTATACCAAAGACCAGCTTGAATGTGGTGGCCAAACGCCTCTATATGTTTATACTGTGGAATGCTTAGGATAGAAGACAGCATTCCTATAAAGCATTAAATAGTAGTTGCATTGGATGAAATATACAAGTAGGTAGAAATAAACAATTGTTGTGTGGTTATAGTATGTTAAGATACTCCTTGAGTTCACAGGGAATTTATACTTGATAAGAATAGCTGTAGTTCTCCATTGAGGAATAGACGCTAGTCTGTTGCATTTGTAATGCTGCTGCTTTTGTGTAAGGCTTCTAACATAAGCACATTTACATACTAAAGTCAGCTCATTAAAACAAATCTGACAAAGCAAGAAAACTGCGTTTACATGAGACTTGAAATCATCTGATTATTCTATGTGTTTGAAGCCAAAATGAAAACTTACCAAAGTGTGCAACACTGCCCCCAGTGGCCAAAGTGGTAAGTGTTGTTGTGCTCCATTTTGCATGTGAAATGTCCACAGAGGGGCGCCAAAAGCGAGTTGTGAAGAGTTGTTTTCAGCTGTACAGGATGTAATACAGTGAAGAGGAATGCATATTTTATTAGTTGTACCCCCCAAACCAAACAACAACAAACCTAACCACCAGTGGGGTCAAATGTATTGTTAGAAGGGGAAAATGCCACCTCAGTATCGCTCTCATCACTGATTATACGAATGCATTTCAATGCAGGATCCAAACTAGCGACTCAAAATTCACCCCTACACCAGAACAACATGCCGACTTCCTGTGTGATCATGTTGGTTTTTCATGCCATGCAAAACCGGGCGTAAATCTACATGTGTCAATCACGTTTATGACCTTGCCCTGTTAAAGGAATGCCATTTAAGGTGTTTACATGAATAATCTATGTAAAATCGTGCTTGTAAACGTGCTCATTGTTAATCTGAATAAAATATAGGCTGTAATGGTTTGTGCAGTTGTGGATTGGATGTTGATGTTGCATTATACAGTATATTTATGGTAGCACATGAAAGCCGCTGATGTATCACAAGCCCTTTTGAAATGTAATCATGCATAGGTTATGAATTATGTCTATAATTAATTTTTCTGTAGTTAAAATGCTAAAATGCTAATTCTTCAGATTGCTCTTCGTTCTTTTAAATCCAGCATTTTGCACGTGACGTAACCTCAGTTCCCAAGGGGGAAACTAAAGTGTCCAGTCCATCCGCACTTGGCCGGAAATAGCAGGTCATCCAGGTACTTCTGGCTTACTCTTATGTATACTGAGGATTCGGACGTATTCCTCTATTGGCATGCTGTTTTTGTCACATTATATAGTAGGACATTTGGATATTCAGACGCAGCGTTTGCTTTGATTAGTAAAGCCAACATAGGATAACCTTCACTTGTACCTGTCCTAAACTCAAGCACCACTCACCATAATAACACGTCTACCCCCATTTACACTTCTCTTGCACACAAACAACACTTCATTTGAACATTTGCTCTGCCTGTCGCGTGCAAGTGTGCCGCACAAGCCCTCAAAAGTGAAGCCAAAACGTCTCGATCGCCCCCCGGTGACTGGTCCTAGTATAGGTCATAAACCCCGCCTCCCCATGTTATTCAACGGGACGTGAGACCAACTAAACAATTAAATTACACTTCACATATCTTTTTTCCAAAGATAGTTTCTGTCATTTACTGTCGTTTCTATCACGTTGATGTCATTTCAAGTGTTTGTTTTCAAAATAAGTTTGTTTTTAGTTATTTGATGCTATAAAAACGCTGCTGTGACATCATGACTGACAGCTGTGATTGACAGGTTCTCTGAGTGAAGTAGTCACTGAAGCACCTTTTTTTCGGGATCTTCGGAGGACTGAGGAGATTGGAGCTTTAAATTTAATATCTAAATTTCTATAATTAATTATTTCACACCATCATAAGTCAAAAGTGCAGGGGCGTGTCCTTGCGATTGATTCAGCAGAGTGAGGGCGGGGCCTTGATTTCGCGGCTATACTTCCTGCTCACTACTGCGCAGGTCTGGTCCCGAAATCGCAACTGCGCAGACTCAAGTCCCAAGATGTCAGCGCCATATCGGGACACTGGCGGCTTCAGTTCTCACCAATGGAAAAGAGCGAAGGGGCGTCGTCCATATTTTTTTACAGTCTATGGTCGCGTGCCATGCAAAGCATGCTGGGAAGTTAAAATCCCATGCCTAGTTTAACCAAAAAGCATTCCTTGTTTTTATTTATTTATTTTATTCAAGCTTTACTTGATCTATTTGTGTCGGAACAATGAATCATTTTCAATTTGGAGAATTTCATAGTTTCGCCAACTCTGTTTAATAACAGAAATGGCCAATAATATCTGCGTCTATGCTCCTATTGCAACATTGGCAGTGTAGATTGAAAGATAGATTATCGGACATCTTTAAGTTCATTTGGACAATTTAAGTAACTGTAAATTTAAAGGAGACTCTCATTCAAAACAAAACAATTCAGGTTACTTCAAAATGTCCTTTTTAACGTTTTTATTGACTTAAAAAAGGTGTAAATACTCTTCAAGGTTATTTTATTTGAACTCATTTTTATTTAAGTTTTCCATACTCAATACTATTCATTATTTTCAGAAATGAAAAATGTTACTGATCTCTGAAAATACATTTTCACTAGTAGAATTTCGTATAGATTTGTCGTTCACTGTTCAAAACAAAATTACAGATAATTGTACTAATTTAAATTATGAAGATACATGTGTACTTATTACTAGTCCAAATCATTTTTGTTATCTATCTATCTATATATATATATATATAAACAGTTAGTCCCGGTCCTCGAATCTGATTGGACGAGAGACATTCCATGAGCACTGATGGTGTGACATCATCACTCGGACGCTTCACTGTGTGTGTATCACTCCGCTTGTGTTCGTGCTGTTCTAAACTAAAGTGTAAGTGTAGTGCATATGTGTTAGGAGTTACTGGCTTTATTTTTGAAATGACATATGTTAGCAGCAGGTGGTGGCAAAAGATAATTTTTGTGTGTAATATGAGCCAGTTGGTGACGTAAAGTGAATCCGTTAGTCATTGTTTACATAGAACAGCGCTCTGTGAGTTTCCACATTGGATACATACTGTTTAAAATGGTGGAGGACATCGCTGTTTCTATAGTGAATTACTCTTGCGCACCGGCTACCCCGAAATAGAGACGAATACCCCCACTTGGACGTCTAAATTCCACTGAGAAAGCTGACCTTCAGAAAGCTGACAGCATCTCTGATTGGGTGTGGCAACAGGTGATCGCACACACTCCTCTCTCTCTCACACACACACACACACACACACACACACACACACACACACACACACACACACATCCAGCCGTCTATCCTTGTTTATCCAATAACTTGTTAGAAACAGCACAAGCCATGATTTTATTTCTGAAGTGACATTTTTTAATTACTAATGGAGGTTTGGACGCATCATTTGGTTTGAACCAGCAAAGGCAGATTCTGATCGGTCGCGTAATAAAGTTGTTCCATGCACAAATGTGTTTTTATGACCGTACTGTTTTTCCTCATTTTTTTAAAAATGTACTTGTTCATTGAACTGTTGTATTTAAGCAATATCACACTCTCAATCATGCTATATGGCCCTAAATCAGCACTGCTGTGATTACCTAAGACACTCAACCTGCGGCCGAATCACAGCAGTGCTGATATAGGGCCATATCTCACTCTTGCGATATTGCTTAAATATATATATATATATATATATATATATACAGTGAGGAAAATAAGTATTTGAACACCCTGCTATTTTGCAAGTTCTCCCACTTAGAAATCATGGAGGGGTCTGAAATTGTCATCGTAGGTGCATGTCCACTGTGAGAGACATAATCTAAAAAAAAATCCAGAAATCACAACGTATGATTTTTTAACTATTTATTTGTATGATACAGCTGCAAATAAGTATTTGAACACCTGAGAAAATCAATGTTAATATTTGGTACAGTAGCCTTTGTTTGCAATTACAGAGGTCAAGCGTTTCCTGTAGTTTTTCACCAGGTTTGCACACACTGCAGGAGGGATTTTGGCCCACTCCTCCACACAGATCTTCTCTAGATCAGTCAGGTTTCTGGGCTGTCAGCTGACAAACACGGAGTTTGAGCTCCCTCCAAAGATTCTCTATTGGGTTTAGGTCTGGAGACTGGCTAGGCCACGCCAGAACCTTGATATGCTTCTTACAGAGCCACTCCTTGGTTATCCTGGCTGTGTGCTTGGGTCATTGTCATGTTGGAAGACCCAGCCTCGACCCATCTTCAATGCTCTAACTGAGTGAAGGAGGTTGTTCCCCAAAATCTCGCAATACATGGCCCCGGTCATCCTCTCCTTAATACAGTGCAGTCAGCCCTGTCCCATGTGCAGAAAAACACCCCCAAAGCATGATGCTACCACCCCCATGCTTCACAGTAGGGATGGTGTTCTTGGGATGGTACTCATCATTCTTCTTCCTCCAAACACGGTTAGTGGAATTATGACCAAAAAGTTCTATTTTGGTCTCATCTGACTCACATGACTTTCTCCCATGACTCCTCTGGATCATCCAAATGGTCATTGGCAAACTTAAGAGCGGGCCTTGACATGTGCTGGTTTAAGCAGGGGAACCTTCCGTGCCATGCATGATTTCAAACCATGGCGTCTTAGTGTATTACCAACAGTAACCTTGGAAGCGGTGGTCCCAGCTCTTTTCAGGTCATTGACCAGCTCCTCCCGTGTAGTTCTGGGCTGATTTCTCACCTTTCTTAGGATCATTGAGACCCCACGAGGTGAGATCTTGCATGGAGCCCCAGTCCGAGGGAGATTGACAGTCATGTTTAGCTTCTTCCATTTTCTAATGATTGCTCCAACAGTGGACCTTTTTTCACCAAGCTGCTTGGCAATTTCCCGTAGCCCTTTCCAGCCTTGTGGAGGTGTACAATTTTGTCTCTAGTGTCTTTGGACAGCTCTTTGGTCTTGGCCATGTTAGTAGTTGGATTCTTACTGATTGTATGGGGTGGACAGGTGTCTTTATGCAGCTAACGACCTCAAACAGGTGCATCTAATTTAGGATAATAAATGGAGTGGAGGTGGACATTTTAAAGGCAGACTAACAGGTCTTTGAGGGTCAGAATTCTAGCTGATAGACAGGTGTTCAAATACTTATTTGCAGCTGTATCATACAAATAAATAGTTAAAAAATCATACATTGTGATTTCTGGATTTTTTTTTTTAGATTATGTCTCTCACAGTGGACATGAACCTACGATGACAATTTCAGACCCCTCCATGATTTCCAAGTGGGAGAACTTGCAAAATAGCAGGGTGTTCAAATACTTATTTTCCTCACTGTATATACAGAAGTGAATGAGACTATTGTGAAATTGAAGCTAGTTAACTTTCGATTTTAATTTCAAGAATGGGCATTTCCTTAAAGCTGAAGTACGTCACTTTTTTCTGGTGTTAAATTACCTTCTTCTATCCCCGCTTAATATATAGAGACTACTAAACCATTCATAGATTAATATTCTCGACCCGCCCCAACAATGTTACTCAACCAATGGCGTGAGTCGGGGGCGGGGCTATAGCTTTGTTTGACCAACCGCCGACAGGGGGCGTGTTTTGAAAACATCCTTTTTTGGTGTCACTAGTGAGAAATGACTCTAATTACTTATTTTTTTTAATCCAATAATTGATTTGACTATAGTGCTAATGTAATTACTGATTTTAAAATAGCATTTTCAAAGACGGTTTGAATATAAGTTAACGGATATTTTGCTTTTTTTTTTTGAAGGCATGCAATTGAGATGTTCTTTTCTTTAAACCAGAGGTGCCCACATTTTTTTGTGTGATGATCTACTTTTAAATGACCAACTCAATAAGATCTACCAATTAAAAAAAACACAGTTTCATTTAAAATAAGAAAATGCTTGTTGGGACTACTGCATGTATCCCTACATGGAATTCATCTTCTAATTAATAAAAAATATATAATAATGTTCAATGTTGATATCATTCAGTTTTAAAACTAAACCCAAAACACCTACAGCACAATAGCCGGGGCATTTACCTTATTCTGATGACTTGCACTGGAAGGAATCAGACAGTTTTGCCTAATCCGCGCAGTAGCATCGCAATTTCCGCTCTGTTCTCAGAAGTCCTTGAAAGACGCATGCGCAAACCTAGTTGTCATGGCAACTGAATAAACAAAACCTCGCCTGGTCAATATTTACTCGTCAAGTGCAAGTCAGACAGAAACTAAAAGGAGGAAAGATATAGGCCCTATATTTATTTTTATAAATATGTAATGAAAGTACATTTAAATTTTGTGCGATCTACCGTCGATCGACGTATTGGGCACCCCTGCTTTAAACACTGCAAATATTCCAGCAATAAAGGTAATATTATGGCAAAACATTTAATTTCTATACTTCACAGTGCCTTTTTCAAATGACCTTTTGTGTACCACCGAAGAATTCCATGCAAGTCTGGAGCAACATGAGGGTGAGTAAATAATGATATTTTTATTTTGGGGTGAACTGTCCCTTTAAGACTCTTATATTGTGCATTGTATCAGAAAGGTGAAAAAAATGCCTTAATTTTAAGGCATTATATTATAGACCTGTAAAATACGGCTTCAGAGGCAGAAATTCACTTTGCTATTAAAAAACAAACAACAAATTCCCAATCTGAATAATCTTGTTTATGCAATCATTTCAATACAAAGAAATATATTAGATGTTACAAATTATGGGGGCATAAAAAGGGCAATGCATTGTGCGTGCCCTAATATTGTTGCCATTTTTAGGGTTAAAATACATAAATATTTAGACTTGCACTGTTTTAGAGAAGACCCCTGAAAACAATCTCTAGGTGACAGACGTTGCAATAAAGTGAACTTCTTATCCTTAATAACTATCATGCATTAGTTGGCCTAATGAAACGAAAACTAACTCGAGGCAAAACTGATTTCATCCACATTTTATTTTAACAAAGGAAAAGCTGTTCCTGACACACAGCAGTGCTCCGGTCTACTTCAGCTTCTTCTTGGGGCGCAGGTTGTTGGTGTGACCGCACTTCTTCTTGCGGCAGTTGACGGCACGCGGGTGCAGACGGGCGTAACACCTGCGACACAAGAACACCGTTTAGTCACCAGATTTTCAACAGAACACTGGGAAATAAATACTGACATAAAAGGCATCTTACTTGCGGCAGATCATCTTCTCGCAGTTGTATTTCTGGGCCAGCTGTCTGAGGGACGGCTCAATGATGCCGCCTCTGAGACGCAGCACCAGGTGAAGAGTGGACTCTGAAAGATGGATGACAAACATTCAGTTTCAGTGCAGCTGTGACATCAGCACGTCTTGACCAATCACTGAAGCACTAATGCACACGAACTGACAGAAGACGTTTAATTGCATGTAGGGAGTATAATGTGCATGATGGGTAACTGTAAGATGTCTCAGATTCAGAATGACACAAGAAATGCTGTTAGACATGTTATATATAAAATATAATTTATAGATTCATTAGATATATGTGCAGGGTCAAATCCACACATTTAAGGGTTAATGTGATACTAGAGGTTACACACCTTTCTGAATGTTGTAGTCTGAAAGTGTGCGACCATCTTCCAGCTGTTTGCCAGCGAAAATCAGACGCTGTTGGTCAGGTGGGATGCCTGAAGAAAAATCAAGACATTAGTGATCTCACAACAGTGCTGACACACACACACATACTGACATCAGTGCACCCTCAACTCTTGTACGTCAATACAAATGTTACTCAGAGGTCCTCTAGAGGACAAAAATGTCCACGTCAAAAAACTGCCATAAAAATATTATATTAATATTATTTTCCACTTTCAATGACTTGGATATTTTAACCAACACAAGTTCTGATCATTCAGGATTATAACCCTTTAAATGCCAGTTTGTTTACATAATGCCACTTTTTTTTTTTTTACACACACAAACTTCTCAATACACACATACAAAACACACTGACATCCATACAACATACACAAACACAATTTTAGCTGCATCATTTATTCAGTTGTCCTGCAGTGCTCTATAATACAGCAAACAGAAAATAGGAAAAAAGCATGTTTTTGCTCCATAGGCTAAACATGAGAAAAATGGCGCCATCTGGTGGAAAACATTACAATTGTACATTTTGAAGACGGCGCCGCAATGAAAGCATAATATCATAGAATTCATGATTTTATGCTTTAATGGCACTGGGACCAAATATTGCCATTTTAATGGGGACATTTTTGTCCTGAAGGACAGTAACTAGTTTGTGTACACCGTACATTATAGATATTATATGTATTATTATAGGAACTAAGGTTGAAATATCAAAAGTCCCCCCAAAAATACATACCTTTGTAAAAATATATGCTGTTCGCATTAGCAGTCAAAATGATCAAAACAGCAAAAATGAAAAAGACAAAAATGTCCCAAAAGTCACATAAAGGTTAAGTTCATACACACCCTCTTTGTCCTGAATCTTGGCCTTCACATTCTCGATGGTGTCGCTGGGCTCGACCTCAAGGGTGATGGTCTTACCGGTCAAAGTTTTCACAAAGATCTGCATTTTGCCACTATCACATAGAAAGAAAGACATTCACATCATTGACAGTCTCTTACATTACTGTACATCACCAATGGGATGTCTGAAGTAACTAAAGTGCTACATGGAAATAATTGAATGAGAACTTTCAACATTTTAATTCAAATGCAATATTAGTCTCTACTCTTCAGGTTAGATGCTAACTGTAATGCCCTTAGAAAACTACTTCCACTATGCACAATAACACTTATGCTGAATATAATATATAATACAATAGCACTCGATTACCATAAATACAATGCCAATCGTAGTACTATAATGTAAGTAACAGGAGGCCTACATCTATCAACATCCACTTTTAATGCTCAATAGTATCTAGTCTCAGAACAGAGACGTTCTAATGTATTACATTTCATTTTCAGAACATATGTTACACGTTTAATGCAAATAAAGTGTGTTTTTATCACACACACACACGTGGTAACGGTGACCATGGCAGTTCGCCACATTTAACTTCAATCGCGATAAAAAGCGTCCAAATCTACAATGTAAAAATCTTCATTTAGGACGTTTAGGAACATAAGCATCTAATGTTGACATACATTAACAAATGTGGTTAAATTAAGATCGGAAAGATCAGTGAATTAAGCATTTTATATCGGACAATAATTCTCACCCTCGCAATCGCTGCTGATCTGGGCGGAAAAAGACCGACGCCAGTTCCGTGTGTTTATTTGAGCATCGGAGCCACTTTACTGCCGCCTGCAGGCCGGGCGGAGAACAGCAGCACACCGCTGACGCATGGAAAATGATCAAAGTCGCATTCAAGGCAAGTCTGTCCACTCGGCGGCCATCTTTGGAAGGCTCCCGGGCAGCTATTTTCAATGTAAACAAGCGGCATAAAAGTACAGCTTGAATGGTGAAATGGTGATCCAAATCTCCAAAACATTTGTCAAGAATATGGTCAAAGAACATATTTAAAATCAGTAGTAAATCTGACAACAATTATATTATAAATTGTGCTTCTTTAGCTCAAATGGTTCTAAAACAACAGCAACAACAAAATATTTTATTCAGGCTGGTTCAGATAATGCGCATGTACGATCTTGAGTTGACTGACGATGTCTCACATTAAAACGAGACTATTTAGCAGAGACGGGCCACTTCTATTAAGAGAAATTGGAAATCTCAACCAAGGAGCTCTAAGCATAGAAATATAAACGTAGATACCTAATTAGCAGGCCGCGATCGGCATCCGTACGTCAACACATTGAATTGGTAGATACGGCCTGCAACAGTCTGGAGTCTTTTCCAGACAATTTTCAGATTATCTGATTTTCCATAAACACTGGGGAATATTTTAGATGATATTAAAGTTCCTTACTTCACTTCTAAAACAGGGGGTGGGGGTTAGTAGCAAACTACAAATACAATTACTCTTCTAGTGCTTTTAGATCTCAGTGCTGCATTCGACACGATAGATCACGACATTCTCTTGAATAGGCTGGAGAATTACGTTGGCATTAGTGGACTTGCATTAGCATAGTTTATGTCCTATTTATCAGACCACTGCCACTTTGTGTAAATGGGGAATTGTCAAATCAAACAAAACTTAAGTGTGGAGTGCCACAGGGATCAGTTTTAGGGCCTCTGCTTTTCTCCTTGTATTTGCTTCCCCTGGGAGATATTATCAGGAATCATGGAATAAGTTTCCACTCTTATGTTGATGAGTACCCAACTTTATCTTTCCTCTAAACCCAACAAAAATGCACAAATTAGCAGTGTATCAATGAAATCAAAGATTAGATGGCCAGAAATTACCTGCTGGTTGAACTGCAATGCACCTCACTGATCTCTGCCTGCATCACCTCGGTCTAATGATGGACTACCCTCTTGAAATGGATAATTTAATTGCCAACAAAAGCCTTCATCAGACAATTAACAAGGACAATTGCATCTATGTGAACTTCTGCAGTTAATCCAGGATGGACTTCAAAGACATTAGTCATTAATCTTAAAGTGGACCTTAACGTTTACTTAATTTAATCATTTAAACCATGACTTTAACTATATATAAGTAATATTTACATTATATTCATGATGTTAGTCAGAGGGGAACTGGCCCCCACAGTGAGTCTGGTTTCTCCCAAGGATATTTTTCTCCATTAATCAACATCCGATGGAGTTTTGTGTTCCTTCAGTTGCCTTCGGCTGACTCACAGGGGTTATTAATCAAACTACACAATGATGACTCTAAGACTTTATAGATATTACAATTTCATTTTCTGTTAAAGCATAGCTGCATTGAAACGATGTGTGCTGTAAAAAGTGCAATACAAACAAAAATTACTTGACTATAACGCTTGTGATGTCTGCTAAATCTCTGGCCAGACCAACAAGAGTGACAGGATGTCCACCAAGAAGAATTGTTTTCATTGTTTTTAATTATTTTTGCATGGATGTCATTTTGTGGCAATTTTCTGTTCACTATATATGAATTTACATGTAAGAAATTTGTAAAAATGGACATACAAATGTGAATTTTATGTTTACATGTAAGACACTGCTACAAAAATACATTTACTGTATACATAGAAATGTGTATTTCCTTTTTCTGTGTACTACAGTATTGTACGTTATTGACTTTTCCCAGTAAACTTTTCTCTAAATAGCTCAGTGTGATACACAATAGCATTCAGATAGACAAAACTAACATGCTTGTATAGTACAGTAAGCAGTCAGTCAACAAAAAAATTGAAAAAAATGAAATTCATATATAACAAATATTTTCAGTGTTGACGTGGTGAAAAAAACATATAGACATTTTGACCTGTACGCCACGGCTCACACGATGACATAATTTATTTTATTTTCATTTTGGTGGCACAGGCCAAATTACTGACACAATAACTAGGTTTTGAAGCATGAATTAAACATTTTGGGTGAGGTACTACATTTTGCAGACATGCAATAGAGTCTTGATGTCCCATAAAACTGTTGTGACAATTGCACTTAAAGTGTAAAATGTAATCAAGTTTACACACGAAAAGTGTCATTTTTTTGAGTGTAGATTTACAATGCAGATCTGTTTCCGTATATGAGTTAAATGCATATCAGCAATTAGTATTCTCATTCAATTATGCTCTTATAATGAAGCAATATACACTCACCTAAAGGATTATTAGGAACACCTGTTCAATTTCTCATTAATGCAATTATCTAATCAACCAATCACATGGCAGTTGCTTCAATGCATTTAGGGGTGTGGTCCTGGTCAAGACAATCTCCTGAACTCCAAACTGAATGTCAGAATGGGAAAGAAAGGTGATTTAAGCAATTTTGAGCGTGGCATGGTTGTAGGTGCCAGACGGGCCGGTCTGAGTATTTCACAATCTGCTCAGTTACTGGGATTTTCACGCACAACCATTTCTAGGGTTTACAAAGAATGGTGTGAAAAGGAAAAACATCCAGTATGCGGCAGTCCTGTGGGCTGAAAATGCCTTGTTGATGCTAGAGGTCAGAGGAGAATGGGCCGACTGATTCAAGCTGATAGAAGAGCAACTTTGCCTGAAATAACCACTCGTTACAACCGAGGTATGCAGCAAAGCATTTGTGAAGCCACAACACGCACAACCTTGAGGCGGATGGGCTACAACAGCAGAAGACCCCACCGGTACCACTCATCTCCACTACAAATAGGAAAAAGAGGCTACAATTTGCAAGAGCTCACCAAAATTGGACAGTTGAAGACTGGAAAAATGTTGCCTGGTCTGATGAGTCTCGATTTCTGTTGAGACATTCAGATGGTAGAGTCAGAATTTGGCGTAAACAGAATGAGAACATGGATCCATCATGCCTTGTTACCACTGTGCAGGCTGGTGGTGGTGGTGTAATGGTGTGGGGGATGTTTTCTTGGCACACTTTAGGCCCCTTAGTGCCAACTGGGCATCGTTTAAATGCCACGGCCTACCTGAGCATTGTTTCTGACCATGTCCATCCCTTTATGGCCACCATGTACCCATCCTCTGATGGCTACTTCCAGCAGGATAATGCACCATGTCACAAGCTCCAATCATTTCAAATTGGTTTCTTGAACATGACAATGAGTTCACTGTACTAAAATGGCCCCCACAGTCACCAGATCTCAACCCAATAGAGCATCTTTGGGATGTGGTGGAACGGGAGCTTCGTGCCCTGGATGTGCATCCCACAAATCTCCATCAACTGCAAGATGCTATCCTATCAGTATGGGCCAACATTTCTAAAGAATGCTTTCAGCACCTTGTTGAATCAATGCCACGTAGAATTAAGGCAGTTCTGAAGGCGAAAGGGGGTCAAACACAGTATTAGTATGGTGTTCCTAATAATCCTTTAGGTGAGTGTATGTGCATTTTTGGGCAATGAAATAATAGGAGTTTAAATTCAAAACATTAAGATATTCGTGTATACCCAACCCACAAAACGACTTCATCCTTAGTCATTTGTGTACAAGAGATTAACGCACAGATGCAGTTTAGTATTGTGTGTTCTTCTGTGTCTTTGTTAAGCATAATGTATTTGAGAGTGGATGTTCTTACTACAACATTCTTAAAATAAATGCAATTTAGTGCAGAAAAATCGAAATAAAACAATATGTGTGCATGTAACACACCTCAGCTTTTTTATGTGATTTTGAAACAAGTAGGCTACATCATTGTTGCTATCTAGCTTTAGGCTGTCGTCTGTTTGTGCCAGCTTCCTGATTGGTCAAGTTATTTAGGACACAGCTAGATCCGAGCACGGCCAGCCTGGAATCCAGCACAACCTTCCTCTTCCTCCAGGAAGAATGATCCTCTTCCTTCTCTTCCTCCTCTGGGTCAGTCTCAACATCACTGCGTTCATCTTTGTCCAGCTGTTGATTGGATTAAAGAGAAGGTTAAAGTTGGATTGACCTAAAAATCTTTGTAGCTTTGAAAGATAGACAGAAAGATTGACAGACAGATAGACAGACAGATCATTTGACAGACAGACTGACAGAAAGTTTTATTGACAGACAGACAGATTGACATACATACAGACAGATGGATAAATAGACAGACAGATTGACATATAGATATAATGACATAGACAGACAGACAGAAAGACATTTACAGACAGGTAAATAGATAGGCAGACAGACAGACAAATAGATTTATTGACAGACAGACAGACAGACAAATAGGTAGACTGACAGACAGATAGACAGATGGACAGACAGATAGACACAGACAGACAGAAAGATATCTTGACAGACTGACAGATAGATAGACATTTACAGACAGGCAAATAGACTGACAGACAGATTGACACAGACAGACAAACAGGTAGATAGATAAGATAGAAATATAGATAAATAAACAGGTAGACAGACAGACTGACAGAAAGATATCTTGACAGACTGACAGACAGATAGACACAGACAGACAGAAAGATACATAGAATGACAGAGACAGACAAATATATAGATAGAGAGACAGACATATATATTTATTGACAGACAGACAGACAGACAAATAGATTTATTGACAGACAAACAGACAGAAAGTTTGACAGATAGACAGATCAATGGATGGATCGATAGAGAGACAGACAAATATATACTGTAGATAGACAGACAGGCATATAATACACACACACACACGACAGATAGACAGACAAATATATTTATTGACAGATAGACAAATAGATACTGCAGATAGACAGATAGTAAGATAGACAGACAGATAGACAAATATATACTGTAGACAAACAGACAGACAGATTGCCAGACAGACAAACAGATAGACAAAGATTGACAGACAAATAGACCAACAGATAGACAGGTAGACAGACAGATAGATAGATGGACTGACTGACAGACAGACAGACAGATTGCCAGACAGACAGATTGCCAGACAAACAGACAGACAGACAGACAGACAAACAGACAGACAGACAAAGATTGACAGACAAATAGACCGACAGATAGACAGGTAGATAGATAGATAGATGGACTGACTGACAAACAGACAGACAGATTGCCAGACAGACAAACAGCTAGATTGACAGACAGACAGACAAACAGATAGACAAAGATTGACAGACAAATAGACCGACAGATAGACAGGTAGACAGACAGATAGATAGAGGGACTGACTGACAGACACACAGATTGCCAGACAGACAGATTGCCAGACAGATAGACAAACAGATAGACAAAGATTGACAGACAAATAGATCGACAGATAGACAGGTAGACAGACAGATAGATAGAGGGACTGACTGACAGACACACAGATTGCCAGACAGACAGATTGCCAGACAGATAGACAAACAGATAGACAAAGATTGACAGACAAATAGATCGACAGATAGACAGGTAGACAGACAGATAGATAGATAGATGGACTGACTGACAGACAGATAGATTGCCAGACAAACAGACAGATAGACAGACAGATTGATAGATAGATGGACTGACTGACAGACAGACAGACAGACAGATTGCCAGACAAACAGACAGACAGATTGCCAGACAAACAGACACACAGGTTGCCAGAAAGACAAACAGATAGATTGACAGACAGACAGACAAACAGATAGACAAAGATTGACAGACAAATAGACCGACAGATAGACAGGTAGACAGACAGATAGATAGATGGACTGACTGACAGACAGACAGATTGCCAGAAAGACAGATTGCCAGAGAAACAGACAGACAGATTGCCAGACAGACAAACAGATAGACTGACAGACAGACAGATAGACAGATAGATAGATAGATGGACTGACTGACAGACAGACAGATAGACAGATAGATGGACTGACTGACAGACAGACAGACAGACAGACTGACTGACCGACTGAATGATTTATTGCTGGATCGATTTACCTTCCCTAAGAAGAGGAACTTGTAGATCATTCTGAAGATAAGATAAGCCCAGTATATGTGAAGGGCCTGCAGCACCAGCAGCAGAACATTAAAGAAATAATATCCCATAAAGGGTTCAAACATTTCCATAGATAAAACAAGAGTAGTGTAGATGATCCTACAGGAGAGAAAACACATACGGATCAACAATGCATTGCAAAAATCAGCTCACATTGAAGAGGTTTATCCGTAAGTGAAGGATATAAACTAAGAATACAAAAGTATTTATTTTATTGCCACTAAATAAACAATACGATCAATACGAATCAATACCAATAAACCACTGGAATTGGATCTGGAATGTTTGTACGTATAAAAATATGAGTTCACTACATTAAAATGCAGATAATGTTATTTCTTACCATTCAAAATATGTAAAAATATTGAGAAATATTAAAGCTCCTTAGAAGCTCCCCGTAGAGGTTTATAAATCTCTGATCTATATAGCCTAGTTTCCATCCAACTTTCGTGCTATTTTGTTATCGACAAAGTGAAAATGCGGTAAAAAAAAAAATTGCGACATTTGCCGCCTTCTGCCCGTTTCCATTCAAACGGCCTGTTATCGATAAAAACGTTGTGCGTGATGACGTCATGCCTAATTCACCTCCCAAATGTCCCTATTTTTTCCTCCAAAGTTTGGGTAAAATGGGAAATTATTGAGACTGAACTCGATTATCATCTAAAATGTATTTTAGCTTCATAATGCAAATTTACATTTTCTGAAGAAGCAGTAAATGCGATCTGAGGTAAAGAGGGTTCGATTTAAAGTATTTAAACGTTTTAAATTGTTCAAAAGCTCGTTTTCTGAAAGTGAACTCGGCATTGGACAATTAGTTCTGATAGTTTATAATCTATAAAAGTCTAGAACATTCTGAGAACGTCATTCAGCCGACTTTATTCATCTACAGAACGGGGTACGGCTAATTTAAGTTTGTGTAAAGAAAAGGCATATAGGTCTAAAAATATACTGTATATATTTTTTTCGTTTGGTAATGTATTTTATTTAAAACAGGGGATTTTGCCGGCATTTTTTTCAAAAGTAAAACTAAACAATAATTTAATAGAATTGGGCTGTACGTGTTCCAAATTATTTTTAAATAAAATAAAATAAACACTGATGATTTTCTCCTAGTATTGTGTATTTGTTTTTAATTTAAAACATCTTTGTGCACAGAAATTATGTTTTTTGTATTGTGGGCTAATTCCGTGACTGCCGTCTATTGTTTTGAACGGTGTGATTGGCCGTTCAATGTTCAATGTGCACAAGATATTTTTGTTGGCACTCCTAGAAGTGTCCCGTTTGCAGATGGTAAATGGTCTGCACATATATAGCGCCTTTTTAAGCCTTAACGGTATTCAAAGTGCTTTACACTGTGACTCATTCACCCATTCACACACACATTCACATTGGGAGCAACTTGAGGTTCAGTGTCTTGCCCAAGGACACTTCGGCATGTGGAGTTGACAGTTCGAACCACCAACCCGGGATTAGTGGCCGTCCCGCTCTACCAACTGAGCCACAGCTGCCCCCACCGGACCTATATGCCGTAAAGATCAATCCATAATCACGTACAATAAATTGGCTTTCAATACTATCGTCATGACAACACAGGCTAACGATTGGGGCGAACTCTGTCATGTGACACTACATTTTTGCGTTAATGCCGTTTTTATCGACAAAAAGTGTTTCCAAACCATTTTTTCACGACATTTGATGTATCGACATGGAGTTTATGCGCTTCAGTTAAACGGGAAAATATTATGTCGACGCTTGTGACAATTTAGCGATAATGTACGTTTATGTTAGTATGGGTTGAGTATTTTAACGATGTTTTTAAGCAAAAATAAAAAGAGCAGTTGTCATGAAGTTCTTACTTGCTTGGAAACACAACCAGACGTGTGACCAGAAATACAACAGCAAAAATCACAAACAAAGAATCACAGGTTTTTTTCCACCCGGCGTAGTGGAGCATCTTGGCCGACTGTAGAGAGAACAAAGAGAGATCTGAGTTCAGCAAGTTACTCTTAATTAGTTCAAATGTAACTTCTCTAAAAAGTATCCGCATTATACACAGGATCCCAAACTTTACAATAAATAAATAAAAATGTGATTAAAGCATTCAAATCACCAAACCCCTAAGTGCGAGTAATAGTAATATCGATGATGAAATCTCAAAACTTCAGCAAACAAAGTCAAAGGTGCGACTTATACGGAAAAATAAGGAGTCATTATTTCAAAGGAACGACTGGGGGCAAAAGGAGAATTTTGTGGCGATGGTTTTCACATTGCTTTATGCCATGAAAGCGTGACTTGAGTTGTTGTACTCGTACCTCGAGGAGGAAATCCGAGGAGTCGTGGACGAGCATCACCAGCGTGCCAACCCGAATGTAGTTGGAGCAGTACGAGAAACCAAGCAAGAATATCGTAGCAAAGTGATGGACAATCTGTTCTTTGAAATCCTAAAATAGAACATGATCCAGATTAGCGGTAATTCAGAAGGCAATAGACAAAAGAATGGTAAATGCACTTATATAGCACCAAAGCGCTTTACAATGTGTCCCAATCACCCATTCACACACACACTCATACACCAATGGTGGCATAGCTGCCATGCAAGGCGCTAGCCTGCCATTGGGAGCAACTTGGGGTTCAGCGTCTTGCCCAAGGACACTTCGGCATGTGGAGTCATGTGGACGGAGTCGAACCACCAACCCTGGGATTGGCAGCCGACCCGCTCTACCATCTGAGCCACAGCCGCCCCATACTGGTGTCCAAAGAATGGTCTTTGATTATACACACTCTGCCCTTTTTCAGGCTAATTAAGCCTCCGAGAGGGATAAAGGCCGACTGCGGAAGGTGGTGCGACGAGAGAGATGACCGTTATGTGTGTGTGTTTATGTCTTTTTGTTTAACTTTTTCATTAAACTATTATTATATTACTTGCCTCCTCCTTGCCCGTCTAAATGTCTTTACACTGGTGCTGAAGACCCAGGAAGGAGGAGGGATATGCCGTAGTAGATTTCTTGCCACTACCATCTACCCCAACGGAGCAGCCGCGGTCGTCTGCCGGGGGACGGAGTAGACCGGCCGCCTGGAAGCGGAGGAACGGTCGCCGACCGCGATGGGAGGAGGGGCTCCTAATTGACCGCCTGGAGCGGAGGTGTCCCCTACCAGCCGCTGAAACACGGCGGGGTCTGAGACTGCCGACCGCGAGAAGGGAGGGGCTCGTTGCCGACCTCCTGGAGTGGGAGAACCGCTGCCAGGGGTGGGGGTGACCCCCTCTGTTCCCAGAGAACGCGGCGGGGCGTTCCGTCCGCCAGGGGCTGGATGACTGCCTCCGATCCACCCGGGGAGGCGCTGCTGACGTCCGATAGAGGGTGGAGGAGTGGCTGAGCGTATCGGAGAACTGGCGAGTACGTTTTTTTTTTCATCTCTCTCTCCTCTCTCTCTCACTGCCGCTCCACGTTGGCTTTTTCCCTATCTTTTAAATTTTACAGTGTTTTTTTGGAGGGTACTACACTGTTACAGGAAGTACCCCCCTTTCCCTCCCCTTGTCCCCTCCCTCATCCATGTAGACGGGTCAGTAGTACAGTGGCCAATTAATGATATCAAACACTTTTACTCCAATGCATCATTTGAAAAACATAAAATTTGAACACTTACTTGCATTACAGACCTATCTACATTTACACACTTATATCAATGTTGCGCGGGATCTCCCCCGATAGAATACTGAACTTAGCCAAACATGCAAGCTGACGCATCAGACGAAAGCTTTTGGGACACTATCGGTTAGGTTTAGGTTCAAGTTTTAGGTTAGGGAGGTGCGTTTACTCATTAAAACCTCTATCTAATATGCACCTTAAAAACTTTGTCAGATTATGACATCAAATTCCACTCGATTTTTGGCGCCCCCCACTGGACATTTCACAGGGAAACGGCTGCGAAAAATGTAATGAAGCACGCAATTTAATTTTGCATGTGTTGCCAACGTCTCGTAATATTTATGAGATCATGCTGCATACAATTGTCTTATTTGTGTTTATTTATATTATTTATTGAGGTTTTTTTTAGAGAAACATCTCAGAAAAAAACTGACACTTAAATGAATAAATCGTCTGCCGGGGGACGGAGTAGACCAGCCGCCTGGAAGCGGAGGAACGGCCGCCGACCGCGATTGGAGAAAGGGCTCCTAACCGACCGCCTGGAGCGGTCAGGGCCGCTGCCAGGGGCGGAGGAGTCCCCTACCAGCCGAGTCTGGGGGAGACCCCCTCTGTTCCCAGAGAACGCGGCGGGGCGTTCCGTCCGCCAGGGGCTGGATGACTGCCTCCGATCCACCCGGGGAGGCGCTGCTGACGTCCGATAGAGGGTGGAGGAGTGGCTGAGCGAATATTTATTAAATGAATAAATCGTCTGCCGGGGGACGGAGTAGACCAGCCGCCTGGAAGCGGAGGAACGGCCGCCGACCGCGATTGGAGAAAGGGCTCCTAACCGACCGCCTGGAGCGGTCAAGGCCGCTGCCAGGGGCGGAGGAGTCCCCTACCAGCCGAGTCTGGGGGAGACCCCCTCTGTTCCCAGAGAACGCGGCGGGGCGTTCCGTCCGCCAGGGGCTGGATGACTGCCTCCGATCCACCCGGGGAGGCGCTGCTGACGTCCGATAGAGGGTGGAGGAGTGGCCTAGGTTACGGCGTATCGGAGAACACCATCTCGTAATGTTTATGAGATCATGCTGCATACAATTGTCTTATTTTTGTTTATTTATATTATTTATTGAGTTTTTTTTTTAGAGAAACATCTCAGAAAAAATTGACACTTAAATGAAACAAAAAAAAAAGCTCATTCATGTCTCCTGAGCTACAAAAGCAACTCTCCTCTGGACGTGTAAATTGACATTTATTTGAATGACAACAGCTTTACCTTGGTGAAAAGCAGTTCAAAATGATGCCTTAATCTTGCCTAAAATATTGACCTTTATGCAGGATTAATGCCAAGACATTTTAACAGTTGGAAATGTGTATTTAATTGAGCTAGCGAAGTAAATATTTAAGTGGCTTTAAAACAGAAACTCACAAAAGGGCTTTTACAAGACACCAGGAAATCATGAAATATTAAAAAAGGCAATAACTCCTGTGGGACACTATTGTGTGAGATGCAGGAAGTCTTACTTTTCGTTTAACGTCCACAGATACACAGAGCAGGAGAGACCAGTAGAACCCCAGCTCAAGCATGTAGTACCAGTAATGAACATCCTGCACGGGCTAGAGACAACACAAACACAGGACCTTAAAGAAAACAGTGCTCATAGGGTTAAGAATAAAGAGTGAAAATATGACATCACATCTGATACAACACAACACAAAAAATATTTTGAACGTTTTAAATCTAATTATTACAGGCTTCTTTGGAATACTCGATTCTGATTGGTCAATGGCGCCATCTAGCGGTCTGATATTTCTCAGTAACAACCGCACATCCACCTATCAATCCACTGATCTGGGTTCTGCGAGACATCCTGCTTTTCGGATCACTGTGCGATCTCTACAACTAAGCTTAGAAAGTCATTTAAACTCAAATCAATCGGCCAATATTTAGAATTTTTTTCATTAAAATAAATTTCGGTGTCTACGCAAATGCAAGAAGGTTTACGTTTGTTTGAACCAAGCGTTACGCAAGAATT